>NW_026599607.1:1466090-1615274 GCF_023634155.1 Falco peregrinus
AGTCTGTAGAAAAAAAGAGAATTTTCTAGGTTTTATTTGCAGGAGAGGATTGACCTGTTTCAGTCCTTGGCTATTTGAGATGGACAATGTGAGTAGTATCAGCTGAGATGTTGTTTTTCACACTGAGCTAGTCAACTTGAATTTAAAAGTTCTTCACACCTGAGTGGTAGAATAGTATTCTTACAGGAAGACAGTGTCGCTAATACTAGCCGGACCATCATTGTTTTAATTCTGAAACCCTGGGTCTTTCTCACTCTTTTTATTTGTATTTTTTTCCCTGTGGAATGCCCCCCTAAGAAAAAGTAATAGTTGGTCTGTAACAGGAGTAGTTCTGTGCCTTTTCTTTATTTCCTTTCTAAACTAACTCCCAACTTCCACAAATCTTCTAGCAAGAGGAGTGTGGAGTGTGTTGTTCATTATTATGATATCTCATCTTAAATCTCCTCTGGTAACTGCTGACAAATGGAACACAGTGACACTTCCATTGACTTGCTGTTTAGTAGTTTAAAGCAATATAATGCATACAGTCTGCTGTAGGTGGCATGCTACACACCTCCTGCATGTGCACTAGGCATGAGATTCAGCCAGTGCTGCTATATTCCTCATCCCCAAAATGAGGTTGTCCTTCCCCCTTCTTTTTCTCTTTTCACAGCTAAACAGAAGCTTTTGCTTTTCCATTGTCTCCTACTTCTGTTATTTCTTACGCTGATATCTGTACCATAACCACAATTGATGAGGCCGTATGGTACTGCTATTGTAAAATAGTCCAGTCTCAATAAGCAGTAATTTTGGCTTACCCAAGGAGCACAGCTTGGGTAAAAAAATGTGGAAACCTTGATGAACTACAATGTTTTCAGTCTTAATCACTAAATGATGTAATCACATGAGAATCTGGTGCATCTCTTTTGTTACCGTACCGCAAAGCAGCATTGCTTTCCAGCCCACACAGCAATTTACCACGGACAGTGAATTTTGCTCACATAGAAACCTTGAATCTCTAGTGCATCAGCCTTGTGTTCTTCTACTCAGTGTCTGATCAAAGTTAATCCTTATTAGTTCCATCTGTCACTATTAGCACCAGTTGTTCAAGGAAGTCTCCTCACATGGTATATTGGTTATCAAAACTACAAGGGCAATCAGGGTTTCTTGTTTTCATCAGCTCACGGTGGTTGGAACTGTGCTCTCACATGGTAACTTTTCCTGTGCAGTGCCCTTCTTCCACACTACCCCCTAAAAAGTCATCTTGCAGAATATTTTTATCTTTTGTCAAAGGCCTAGATTTATTTTAACTCAGTTCCACTGTCTGTCTTTTACCAATTTTTGCCTTTTTGCCCTCTCTTTCAGAGGATAAAGTATGGACAACTGTGTACCATGATCTGCAAACGCAGACTTCTGTGGGAGGCAACAGCCTGGAGAAGTTATCTGTGCTGCAGCTCAACTACAGTGCAACGATGGACCAGATTTCTGCCATTACCAGCAGCGCTGAATGCTGCCAGCAGTTTGTCTCCTGTTCTTGCAAGACGTCCCGGCTGCCGAACACACCAGGTAGGCTGAGAATGGCATATCAATTACACGCGGTGTTGAAGGCGTTCATCTGAACAACTCCGCAGGTATTGCTGTTAGACCAGTCCATGCAGGAAACATACGTCTTTGTTCTCCTTCACAGAGTTCACAAAGAGGGAAATAATTGAATATGCAGAAGAAATTGTTTTCTTGGGAAATTTTGCTGTTTGCTTAGTACTGAAATGAATTTTGTTGCAGCGTAAATCTGTGTTCTTCTCTCAGATCTGTTGCTCCTTCAAGCAGGGCGCTTTTGGTAAATAAGGGTAACTTTGAAAGTTTAATCAATAAAGGCATTGAAAAATTGCTTTGAATTTTGTCCTGGTCTTCTGGTTGTCAGGTTTTGTATGCTACAGTCAGCAAGGGCACTGGCTGAGTGAGGGTTGGAATTTTCCAACTAATATCTCTGAAACGGTTTCTCTGAGTATTTGTGGGTTGCCTTACACATTGCGGAGACTGGCATGGTCAGTAATGTGGTTGTGTGAGACATATGATGTGCTGCTGCCTACAAGCAGATTGGTTTTTATTTTCTCCTTTTGTTGTGCAACTCTGCTGGAAGAGAACAGTCCTAGAACAAATCCTCGCTTGCTGGATGGGCCTCCTCAACAACTCTTACCTCTAACTGATAAAGACAAAAGTATTAGTTGTTCCAGAATCAGTAAAACAGCACATAAAGATGGAATTCAGTTTTAGAAGCTCTTTTAATACGCACCCAGTACTTCTTCTATGCTCTAATTGTGTATGATAGCATTTGATGTTATATAAATCCTTAATGGTACTGAACGAAGACTGGGTTATAAGTGGAAACAGAACACATTTTCATGGATGTGAAATGAGTTCATTGTGATGGGAGCGATTAAAATGCATTTCAGATGAAACTAATGGCTGTATGCTTACAGTCTTACATTTTAAACTGCTGTCCCTCATGGATTTATTTTGGTATATTTTCTTACGGTGCTATAGATAAGGATTCATTTGGCATGCATGTGCACCTTATCCCTATTTCCATAAGCATTCCGTTAGTTAAGAGATACTGTAATGCTTGTTACTCCTCTCCCTCCTCCCTGCTGTTTGTGGACTATTTCTAATGCATGGTTTGTCTCTGTTGCTATTATTTTGCTTAATTTAGCGTAGCACAGAGACTCTGCAAGTGGAAAATGATTTCTTCTTCCTTGGGCCTTAACATATAGGATCCTGAATCATGTTAATAAACCAGAAGTACTGTGAATAGATTCTGCGGATGGATACAAGCTCCCCTCTTGCATATGTTTCAAAAGAGTAGTATATGGATGTATCTTTGGCAGGTGTTTAGAAGTTGAATTCACCTGGGGACAGAGCTGGAGATGATTTTCACAGAAAGCTGGTCGTTTGCACGGAGTACAGGCTTAGATTCTAGATTCTCCTCTAAATGTATAAGACTATTATTTCAGGACCAAATTGTACTTGTTAGTATGTATTTATATTATAATAAAAGAAATAAATACTGTAATTGCAGGTGTTTGCCCTAGCTTCTAGATTTAAGAGACCAATTAAGCAGCACACAAAATAATAGCTTACTGAAGATTTCTTTAAGGAATAGTCAGTTCCAGATATTTGCATTTTTAAGCTTCTTAGAAATGGTTGGGTGTATTTTGCAGATACCTTGCCACATTTTCACCTTTTATATGGAAAGATAAATTGTCTTAGAAACTCCTTCTAAGCCAGCTTTTTGGGCTGGAAAGTAGGTTTCTGGAGATATTCTGAGATGGGTTGTTTGTGAGGTTTTTTGTTTGTTTTTTCTTTTTTTTTTTTTCTTTAAGTGAGAGAAAGAAACAACAAAGCATTTTAAGCTAGACAGTAACAAAAAATTGCACCGTAGTGTTCGCGTAACACCTGTAACAGTTTGTACATATAGTACAGCAATGACTTGTGTGTTCATAGGGAAGAGGCCAATACATTTTCTTTCTAAGCTACGTATTCTGGGTTTCAGTCTATAGCTTCTAAGCTAAGGAACTAATTTTTCATACCTTTCTGTTTCGGGGTTGGTTTTGTTTTTGGTTTGGTTTTTTTCCCCCACCCCGGAGGATTGCCTTATTTGCTAAATATGACACCTTATTCATCTCACAGCACCGCTCCAAGTGCTCATATGGCTTCTTCCACCACAGAGCTTTCTATATAAATTTTTCCATTATGGTGCCCACACAAGCAAATGAAAAAAAAAATCTACATTTTTGTATTCCTCAGGAAACGGAATCCTGGTTGTATTGAAGCCAGTGGTAAAACCTCTATAGATTTCCTGGGGTCAGGATAACATTTGTGGCCTTGACCACCGGTGCTTTTCTAGGTTGAACCATTTCTGTTACAACTTTCAGATGTTCAATCAACCACTTAGAACAGACTAGCCCTTTTGTATAAAATTGCATCAGAGAGAACAGAAAATTCAGAAAATAGTGCAGCAACTCAACTTTTTGCACCTTTTTGTCTCTTGGGGATCATGGCATTTTGCAAAATCACTCCTGCTCAGGGATAAATTGCTCAATTAACATATTCAAACAAATCAGAATCAAAGCTGTTTATCGATCTATTCATAGCAAGTAATTAAGTAGCCATCTGAACTATAGCTTTTGCTGCTTTTAGTTATGCATTTCCTGATAAGGTAAAGTCATACACAATTGCACTAATCTATGTTCTGCTGCTAATAATAGCTTAAATAACTTTTTCGTATACAGTGTATGCTGCATCAAAAGGCAGTGCTTGAGGGAAGTCTGCACATTAATAAACCTGTTTTGTTGTGGGTGTTTTTTGGCTTCTTCATGCACAGTGGTTAAAGAATTCTCATTGCCGTGTCCTTTGAGAGCCACACATGAAGAGCAGTTTGTACAGGCTAAGAATTCTCATTCTTCTATTATGAGTTTTAGACTTTGAGCCTTTATTCCTCCAGGTCCATGTCTTTTTTTTTTTTTTTTTCCTAATCATGGGCTTTCATCTGAGAAAAAGAAGATGTACATCCCAGAGAACCGATTAAAATCCTTTCCAACAATACATTGGGAGTGATTTTGCAGGTCACAAAGCCATTGACTTTCCACTCAGTCTGAAGGAAGCCAGTAATAAGATATTCCATGTAAATTAAATCATAAGGGACTTCTGAGAACATACCCAAACCCAAGAATCTTGTAAGACTATAGGGTAACCCAGGTTTGAAGGAACTGCAGTAGGCCATCTACTCCACTATTCTGCTCAAAGCTGGATGAACAGTCCTTGTCTAGTAGTAAGTAAAGACTATCTGAAATTCAATTTTCCTTCCTTACAGTTTTGGGGTTTTTGGGGGGTTTTGGTGGGGTTTTATTATTATTATTATTACTTTGAACTTGCAGCCCAATATATTTAAATTATGTTTGGAGCTAGGGATTGTTTACAGGCATTAACAAAGGGTGATTAGAAAAACAAAATTAGTCGAAATAGTTTGGAGACTTTCTTAAGAAAGTGCAAAACCAGACACCTCTGTGAAAATACACTATGTTATCACAATAAACAATAAAGCTATAGGTACACTGTAAATTTCTGGGGAAGCCGTTTTCAAGCAGGGACCCTGCAGTTCGTGCGGTTGTCTCACAGTCTTTATGCCAGTTAACTACAGGCTAAGGAGATCTGTGTCCTGTTCCTGACTGGTACAGATTTTGTCTATGATTTTAACAATGTATTTGATTTTATTATCATTCTCTTTTTCAGTTAGGTCAATATGGGGCTGGTGCTTCTTATTGTCTATATTGTCTGTTTAGAATCATGGAATCATGTAGGTTTTGAGATCATCAAGCCCAGCCATTAAGCCAGCACTGCCAAGCGCACCACTAACCATGTCGCTTAAGCGCAGCATCTATGTGTTTTCTAAACGCCTCCAGGGATGGTGATTCTACCACCTCCCTGGGCAGCCCGTTCCAATGCTTGGGCAGCCTTTCAGTGAAGAAATGTCTCCGAATATCCAATCTAAACTTCCCCTAGTGCAGCTTGAGGCCATTTGCTCTTGTCCTGTTGCTTGTTACCTGGGAGAAAAGAGCAACCCCCCCTGCCTACAGCCTCTGTCAGGCAGCTGTAGGGAGTGAGAAGGTCCCCCCTGAGCACCCCCCCAGCCTCAACCCCCCCAGTGCCCTCAGATGCTCCCCGTCAGCCTTGTGCCCCAGCCCCTTCCCCAGCCCCCTACTTGTCTCCGGACACGCTCCAGCCCCTCGGTGTCTCTCTTGCAGTGAGGGGCCGCAAGCTGAACGTGGCATTCCAGGTGCGGCCCCACCAGTGCCGGGTATAGGAGGATGGTCACTGCCCTGGTCCTGCTGGCCACACTGTTTCTGATACAGGCCAGGCTGCTGCTGGCCGTCTTGGCCACCTGGGCACACTGGGGGCTCGTGCCCAGCCGGCCACTGACCACCCCTCCAGGCCCTTTCCCACCAGCAGCAACCCAGCCCCTGCCCCCCGCCTGCAGCTGCCTGGGGCTGGTGTGACCCAGGGCAGGGCCCGGCACAGAGCCCTGTTGAACCCCATCCAAGTGGCCTCAGCCCCTCGGCCTGGCCTGCCCAGCCCCCTGCAGAGCCCCCTGCCCCCCCGGCAGATCGACGCTCCTGCCCAGCTTGGTGTCCTCTGCCAACTGACGGAGGGCGCGCTCCATCCCCTCGTCTGCGCCGTCGGTGAAGTGTAGGACAAGGCCTCAAGGACAAGAGTCCAAGTACTGATAGCCTGATGAATAGAGACTTGTTAGAACTTGTAGGGCACAAGCCCTGGGAGCAAAGGAGCAAGCTAACTGCAGGCCCCTGAGCCGTCACAGTTGAGGAGGCAACCAGACGGACAGAGAAACAAGTAGCCAGATAAGGGAACGGATGGCGCCGATATGTAATCAAGAAAGCCGCGTAGAAAGAAACTCCCTAACCTTGGAATAGAAATTATTGCTAGGTCAAGATAAACTAGTAAGTTCCTATTGTTCTAACGGTGGGCCTTAAATATCAACCAATCAGTGTTTTTTACGCTTAAGATTTAACCAATCAGTGTGTAATATGTAGAAGGTAGAAACATATATAATTGTAAGAAAATCACTAATAAATGGACAACTTGCTTGCATCAAGCTGCGTCCCGTCTCTTCATTCGCCGCAACAAAATTACCTCTGGAACAATGCTCGGCTTTGTAAATTGGTTCTAACTCATACCATTAGATGCATCTCTGTGGAAAGATTCTTCTGGTTTTTGGGAAAGGGGTAGGTAGCATCCGCAGTGGAAGACTGTCCCCTGTTACCTTCATTGCTGACAACTAGTTGGAGACATTGTTCCTGTGTTGTTTTGCAGGAACTGCGTGCTACAAGACTGTAAGACCACAAGATACTCTTTTTTTTTTTTTCCTTTTCTTTTTTCCCAGTTTCTTCCATACCCAACCCTTGCTGCCAGCACAGCAGTGTTTGTTTTTCATCTATCCAGACCAATGTCCTCCATTTCTAGTAACGCATGGGAACAAGGTGTCTGGCTGTTTTCTGCCTCTTTCTTACTGACTCGAGCTCCTCGGCTAAACGCTTGATACTAGTGGGAGGAGCTCAAGAAGTGAACCAGAAATTCCTGGCCAGTATTCAGGAATGAGCTAGAAAGCAACAACTGAGGAGACACAAGGGTAGCAACAAGAACCATTAAATCAAAGGTGTTGCCCCAGCCTGATGTTTGCAGACAGTTCTCAGGAAGGTAAGAAGATAAAGACAAAACAGATGGTCCAAGCAGTGGCTTGAGCAACCTGACACTACCAGAACACTGCCCTTTCTTGCTTCATCCTCCCGAGTATCTCCAGAGAAATGAGTAGCTGACCCAGGCAGGATATGAACTTAAACTAGGATAAAAGCCTCACTTCCCCAAAGTGGCTTATCATGAGCGAGTTTAGTTCCTGAGCCATTCACGTGAATATGACACCGTGTTTGAGCTGATATCCTGAACACAAGCTACACCAGTGGTTCCACATCTTTATACAGGATCAGACTTGCTTCAAGCCAACCTGGAGCACGTCAGAGGAGCCAGAGTCGGTCGGGGCCCATTTCTGCGGGCAAACCGTACAGCGCTGCTGCTGTGACCGACGGTGCAGAGAGAGCAGCCATGCAGGGCCAGTGGTGTAACGGTCATCACCATGTGGCACCTGGGGGCATTTCTGTACAGATCTGTTTTGTGCTGCAACTTTAGAAGTGTTACAAAGGGCAGAGCAAGGGGGACTGGCAAGGTAGACTGCAGTATTGCTGAGAAAAAGAAGTCGCGAATCCCAATAGCAAGCAACCCATGCTGTGTTTGCATTCAGGGAAGGACAACTCCAGTCCCACATTGTCCTATCTGGAGGCAAAAGGAAATCTACAAAGGCCATCTGGGACCTCTGTCAAGTCACCAGACTTGGGGTTGAGGTGGCCAAAGAAATCATGTGTAGCGTGTAGACATCATCCTATTGTTTCCCACATCCACAACAGGATAAGCTGAATCTCAGTCCGGACGTGCCCATTTCTCTCACTGTTATCCAAGGGAGTCCAGCATCACGCATCAAGATGCAGACCTCTGTTGTTGTCGATGTCTAACATAGGCGAGAGGGAACCTTCCTCTAACAACCTCAGTTCTCAGTAAGACGTTCTTAGGAGAGCTCTCCCCGGCTCATAGCAGACCTTCAGGCTCAGAGCCTGCGGTGAGATGACTGTTACAAAGGTTTGAGCTTTGGCCCCTACAGAAACATATTGCGCTGTGCTCTTGCTTTTTTTGAAAGTCATTACAGATCTGTGTGAATGCTACAGACCTTTTTTTCTTTTATAGGGCTGAGTCCCAAGGGCCTTAGAAACACAGGAAGGTCATATCCATACATATAAAGGGACCCTGATGGTCTTTTCTTCTCTCCTTTGCAGGATATCCCAAGCAAAGGCCAACCACCCCAAAGAGGGGATTCTGCCCCAAACCGGGAGAGAGTCGAGATGCTGAAAAGCAGTTCATTCAGAGACTGAAGGAAGAGTGTGATGAGCAGTCCCAGAAATTAAGCAATATTCAAGGTGACCTTAAAAGGGCCAGCTGTGGCTTTGATGTCTTTGCTATAACAACACAGCACTTTTTCAGGCAGGTAAGCGCGATGAGTATTTTCTACCATTGGAAAGATACTTTGCCTTTACACCAGCCACTTGTCCAGATTTATTCCACAGTTGTTGAAACTTTGTTCTTGGGAGAAAAGCATGTAATTTCTTTGCAACAGTTATGATGATGAGGGAATCGTAATTTGATGCCGTGTATTTGAAAATCAAGGTTCAGGAACTTGGAAGAGGAAGGATTGTGGCTGAAGTATTTCTCATGGAGGGGTTTCAGGATGTTTTTAGGAGTAAAGCGAATGCACAAACTTAGAAGTACAAGTCCCTGACTGCTACAGCTGGAATGGAAAGTATAACTGAGATCTTGATACTTGTGACCAAATGCAAAAGCAATCCATGCATTTAGTCAACCAAAGGTGTTGGATGAAGGAAGAGATTTGCTTTCTCACAGTGCTTACCTACTCCTGCTGTTCACCACAGATCAGTCAGTGTCCCTGTTACAGAGGTGGCAGTTCCTGAAGACGTTAGAATAACATTATCTCGGCATTCAGGAGATTACATTCAGCAGGTATAGAGGACATTAAAGGAAATGTTGCCACTAATTAGAGAAGCTTATTTATTCACTAAACCTGAGACAAAATGAGCAAATTTTAAGACAACCCTGAAGGACTTGTAGGTAGTGCTTGTTTCAAAAGCCATTTACTGATCTGGGAAATCTAGCTGGGCTCTGAGGTCCAGACCTGGTTCACCTGATGCCCATGTGTTTTGTACCGTCCCGGGTTAACCTGGTGTTCCAAGTACTTTGTAAAACAGGCAGACAGTCACCAGCAGTGGGACCCAAGGTCTGGAGAATATCCCTGATTGCCTGTTTGGCTACTTCTGGAAGAGGCAAGAGTAAACTTTCAGTGTTAACTAGGATGAAAGAAACCAACAAAACCCGAAGCACAGATTCAAACAGTCTTTACAACTTCTGAAATACTTGGTTCAGTTATTTTTTTTTATATATTAGTGGGAAAGGTTACCTTTGAACAAATAACCACAGTTCACACTTTTCCCTGAGCAGGAGCTGATCTTGCTAGGGGGAGCTTCAGTGAACTTAAAAAAAGGGAAATTTTTAATATGTACTGAATATTTTAAATACCTTCTCAAGGGGTTTTCCCCATCCATTTTTCTATAGTCTTGACACTTTTGGGCTTGATGGGCATTTGTAAAGGTTTTTTTTTTTTTCCTTTTGTTTTTTTTTTTTTTCATTCAAGCTGACTGTGGAGTGTCCTTGATTAAAGCAGAGGCAAACAAAAAAGGGAAGGGCAGTGTATGCTGAGCTTTGTCTGTGTGTTGTCCGCTGGGGAGAGATTTTTCATCTCATGCCTCATTCACAACTTGCTGAAGGAATTCTGGAAGCTTGGGCATACCTCCTGTGTCTCCTCTGGATACGTTTTCAGTGAGAACGGCTGCTGCAGCTGAGCTTTCAGATGACTCTCATCCAGCTGGTGCATGTTAGATCTGCCCTGAGAATGCCTACTGAACTGAACACCTCAGGGGACTTTATTTAAGAGAGTCCTCTCCAAGTCCTGCCGGGCGTAGCTGTGCCTCGTGTTTCCAGCTCCCCTGCACCACCAGGCCGGCTGGGGGTTTGCAGTGAGACTCCTCTGAATGCCCGGGGCTCTTGCAGGTGAAAAAGGATATACTTATGGAATTTAAGCACCTTCCGGCTTGGGCAGGATTAGGTGTAGATTTTTTCCAGATCCACCGCTGGGCTTGTTTACCTGTGTTCAGCCTGAGCGTCAGTTTCTTCTGGCCTTGCCTGGTCGCCCTGGAGATATATATGTGCACATCATCATTCACTGCAGTGCCAGACACCTGTATCTTGCCGCTCGCTGCTGGGAGCCATGTAACACGGACCCCTCCCAGGCAAAGAGACCCCCGGCTTCCCCGGGTGGTGAGCTGCACAGTCAGCGTGAGCCCAACAGTTACCCATTAGCCACTTAGGTGTGGTACCTACATTAGGAGTATGGTTGCTTTAGGCTCCAGTTTTAGGGAATGGAGGCAGGTGAGCACTTCCAGGAGACCGTTTTCAGCACCAAAGATCTGAATTTCTGCTTGAGGTACCTGCCTGTACTGTGGCCTCCAGGGATGCCTAAAGCTGCTGCACTTTTAAATTCAATGCTGAAGCTGAGAGCCTACATGTGATGGGATGATCTGGGAGTATTCAAGCAATCGTGTAACTGGGCAGTCTGTTCTCCTGCAACGTAGACACAGGCTTCCAGGTTTTGGAGTCATTCAAAAATACAATCTGTAGACATTTTCTGAGACGGCATTATTGTTTGAAAGCTTGAGCAAAATTGCATTGGCTGGCTTTGAGTTAGGGCAGCATGAAAAAAGAAACTTTCCCCATTATAAAAGTAATACTTATGTTTGTTCCCGAGAAGCCTGCAGGCAGAATGTTGAGGTCTGAGCAGAACTGCAGTTTGGCAAGGGAATAATACTCAATTCAGGAAAAAGGTGGGGCCTTATTCCAGAGAAGTTTGAGCTTGAGTTGTCCAACTGGCAGTTCTGCTCAGCTTAGCAGAGGACCCAACCCTACTTTGGTGCTAGGGAGCCTCTTTGGGCTGATAACCAGCCATAGCCTAATTTTAGTGTGTGTGTCTCTGTCTCCTCACACCACATCAAAATAATGCCCAAAACATAGGCTTTTATCTGAACTGGAGTTGAATTCTGTTGGAAAACGTGCTCCAGGCAGTGAGGACTGGGCTGAGTCTTAAAAGCAGCCCAAGGGCCAGTGTTTTGCACACAGGTGGGAGCCTCCCTGTGCCCGTGGCTCTCTTGCCTTGCTCACACTGTTTCTGTTCTCTCTCCAAAGCTGGGGAAAGCACCAATGCAAGTGGTCCAACAGACGTGTTTAGCTGAAGAAAGAGCGTGTCAATACGCAGTAAACAGTGTTGGCCCACACCCAGGGTTTCTTTGAGTGCTTTCTAATTGTAAGCACCTGCTGTAGCAACCTTAAGGCGGCATGACCATTTTCTTTGGGTTTCGTTGGATTTGTTCAATTGCTGCTCCAGACCACTGCTGAACGTCATCCTGAAATCATCTCTTTTTCTCAATTGAAAATGCTTTTAATAGGCAAGAGTCATTAAATAGGCATCAAGGAGTTCACAGCATGTAGTGGTACTTAGCACAGACCCATTAAATGCCAGCTAAACCAATTTTCTATCTTGGTGAAGAGCCTAGGCAATCAAAGCAAGCGATGGCTGAGGCAGCGGACAAAAAATAATTGAAGCAGTGGTTCTGACTTACACGTTTAGCTAATTATGAAAAGTAATGATTGCAGTGCATGTGGACAGCATGGCTTTTAATTATTATTTAATTAGCAGATGGATTAGTGAAGACCCTCAGATGTGCATGCATGACTCCTATTGACTTTGGGAACCATTTTAAACTCACCCTGAAGAGGAGCAGATGGAGTTTGCCCCTAATGTCGGATGTTCATCATGTCGATACAACCCTTGTGCTGTGAGGGACCAAACTGCACCAAGGCCCTGGAAACTGGACTGATGCCTTTCTGCCAGTCCCGCATGCCCAGGCAGCTGGACTGATGAAGTCCCGTTCATAAGTTCTGCCCCTGAAATTTCAGATGAGGACTCCTGAGCTGCAGGGCACGTGAGGGGAAGGGATCGTTTCTGAGCTGCAGACCCCAAGGGTGGGAGGAGGTAAGGGAAAGGGCTGTGCTGTGGTAGTCTGTTGTTGCAGAATGGCTGTGTGATCATGGCCATGACTCCCTTAAAGATCTTTGTGAAACAAAGTTAGCGTAAGTTAGCTGAAGCAGGCCTTGCAGCTATGCTGAGGCATGCTGATAAGGAAGCTGAGAAAAACACTGACCTTGTGCCTAATGTTGTAAATAACTTTGAGGAATTCGCGTAGACAAGAGAGGAAAAAAAAATATGTAGCTAGCTATCCGCAGAAACCCCAAGTAGGAGGACGTATGAAAATGTAACCCTTTAGAGCTTAGCCAATCAGCAGATGACTAGTAGGCATAATTAACTGGAACTGTATATAAGACATAATCGCGCCGTAATAAATCGAAGCTTGCTTTATCACTCATATTGAGTCGGCCGCGTGCTTCCCCTCGCTCGTCGCAGTTGCTGCTTTCAGTCCCTGCCAGGGGAGGGAGCCCAGGTTAAAATACATCAGTACATAGCCCAAGGACTCCAAGTCATCTCCGTGAGATTGCTCTACAACAGTATAAAAAAGTGGACTCATTAGGAGTACTGGAAAAACAAAAGACTGTGCAACAAGACCGTCATAAAAAACCTTTGAAAAACAAGGGATAGCTGAGTTACTATGCCCACGATAAACAGTACAAGAAAAAGCCTATCACCCTTGCAATTATTAAAAAAAAAGGTGCTAATTCCTGAGAATTACAGTCGGACCAATTCCCACCCAATCAAGAGATAAGAGGCCAAGCACACTGCGCTGTTAAGTGCCATAAATAAGGATCATACTCTATGCCTCATTAAAGCAACATCTACTTGTGCTAAAATTAAGTGCATCGACACTTTCAAAGTTTATTTATTGCTTTCTCCAGCTCGCTGATTCCAAGATGCGTGTTGATGGATGCATAACAGGCGGTTCCTGCTAAGTTTTTATTTTCACGATATGGGATATGTTGGTGAGTTTGAGAGTCTCGCTACTTCTTTGCTAACCCAGAGTCTATTATGTAGACAAGATTGCCTTTCTTCCCAAGGCCCATTAAGAAGTTGTCTGGCTTCACATCTCAGTGGATGAAGTTCTCAGAGTGAACGTATTCAATTCAACTAATCTAGATAAAGAGGAAAAAAAAACCCCAACAAACCATAAATCACTCGAGAGAGACTAGGCATACACTTTTTTCCGTATAAAAACACTAGCAACATTGTCTTAACGATAAAAGAGGTAATGAAACTTTTTATTGTAAAATGTAAGGGCATTAAAGAGAACATAATTCGACAGACAACACATAAACCTCTCCAGCTCTTTCCCCGTGTCTATTTTACATTTGTTTCCAAAAACTTTCTCGGGCGAATTTCTTTTGTCTTTGAGCAGTGCAACAGAGGGTTTGCAAACAGCGCAAGTCTGCTTTTTAGAAATCAATTAAAACTTTGTAATCACTTTAGATGGGGCACTTTGTATTTAAGAGAAACAAAACCAATGTTGAGTCTTTTCTTTCATGATAACAGGCCTATTCACCTCTAAATTACAGAAACAACGTATTTGGTTCTGACCTCTCAAGGAAACTGAATATCCCAACATACTGCACCGTCAAGATCAACAAAGCAGGTTCCTACCATTTGGTCAGCGAGTAATAGGACTGTCTCGAGACTAAATTTCCTTGAACAAAAACTGAAGAGATCTTCAAGACTCGGTCCAAACGGCTCCATCACCATTCCATTGTAGTCCCCTTCAGCTCGACACCACTTAATTGTGGGAACGCACACTAGAGAAAAAGAAACAGTTTATCCAGTATAACAATTTGATTTATATACAAATCTTCAAGGCTCCTAAGATGAATTCTAAGAGGGTCACGACTGTGACTGTTTGTACTCACAGTGAAGCTCAATATTTGATGCAACCGTCAGCCAAGAAAAAGGTGAAAAACTCACCATCGCTGAACATTTCATCATCTGTAAGCTGCCCACCCTTAGCATAAAGGACTCCAAATTTAAAATTCACAGGTCCCTGAGAAATAAAACCAAATAGTACAGGATAAACAGACAATCAAACAAAAGACCTAAAACAATGTTTCCTCTAAGGACTTTTTTATACATCTTTTGTATACGCCCTACACACGGGAATATACACTTCATACCAGCTCTATTGCATGCTCAAGTAGCAGATACCTAATAATTTACTTTTGATCACAGATTATGAATTTTATGATAGCACTAAGTTGCTCATCTATTAATAGGATATATTATGCCGGTGCTTTAAATGATTTTCGATCTCATATTTGCACAGAAATACCACATTTTTTTACTGCAATAAGCAATCGATACCGAAGTTGTTATAAGTCACTAAGTAAGTGCTAGGAGTGAAAAGTTTACATTTACCTCATTTACCTCTTGCTCTTCAAGAGCAAATAAATCCTGTAAACAAATCAGTATCTTTAGCACACTGGTACTGAAGACAGCACAAAACCCCCTGGAACATACTCGTATATTTGTTTAATTTCAAAGTAGCCAGTTCAACCGATAAAGACAGCTTATTTTGTAACTGTAACCCTACTCCTCATTACTATCCTGCTACCGAAAGGAACAAACCACTAGCATTTACACCTAACGACTTATTTTTCCAGAAAAGAATAAAAAGCCACAACCAAACAAAAAAAAAAGAAGTCGCCTCCTACCTTCTGTATCTCAGGATGAAAAATTTCCCTCGGGCTCTTCCCAAATTTGTCAAGACTCACAGCACTGAAATGCAAACGAAATACTGCTTTATAGGAGAGCAAGTATACATTTCAACATTAAACTGCTAACTGGCTGTAGTTAGAACCGATTTCAAAAAGAATTGTTCAAAGAGCCTTGCTGACGTGGAATTTTTTGTGGAAGAGCCATTTATTTCCCACAATACCAACCTCTAAGACTTCCTAAACTTCTTTTGGATTTTAAAAACAGAAATAAACCTGATCTCCGTGCAGGGTCCTAGTTAAGCGTACTGCATTTACTTGTAAAGCACAGAATTTTATTCCATCATCCTTCACTTTGGCTTTATACATAATCCTTGTGAGCATTTTAGGAAGACTCAATAACCTATTCTATTTCATAAGCTTCTCTTCTATCTCTTTTAAAATAATTCCGGCATGTCAAATGAAAAACGAGTCGTTCAGCATCAAGTTCACACCCCAAAGATCCACAAGCAAGATCAGCTGCCTCAGTCAACAGAAATACCTAATTTATAGCATTTCTTCCTAACTCATGTGTCTACATGACTATTATTTTTGCCCATTTTTTCCCTAGCATGAGTTTCTGGAGCTGCGCAGCATGCCACGGAGTGCCAAACGCGGTCTGTCTGAGGCACACTGAGCTGACACGGAGGTCACATCTGATGCACCTTTCCATCATTGCTTATGCTAGGTCACCATGCGGACAGGAGTTCCCATAGTTCCCTTTGAAATTAAAATGCTAGACTTAATTTACAAAAAAGCAGGTTTATCGTGTAACTGAAGTTCTTTGAGATAGTCGGTACCTCGACTCACGCTGGCTGTGAAAATACTTTTTCTTTAACCGACACCACGGAACAAAATGCTAAACCTCCAGGTTTTACAACAAACAAAAAACCCCCAAACAGTGCCTCTGAACCGTTTCCCTTTCCATGCAACGGGTGGAAACTTCCTCAGTAAATGACAAGTGTCCATGACCACCCAAGTGATCTGTGCTTACTGAGCAGGAAAGCAAACAATAGCTTTTCAGCTCGCACATGTATCCAAATATATACCCAAAGAAACTCCGTCAGCGTCACTTGCAGAGAGCTCAGCCATCTTACAGCCTTACCTGTAGTGAGTGCCCCTCTAGGGAACTGCAGAGCTGTGGACTCTCAGATGTACTGGAGCACATCTCTTGCCTGCCTGAAACGTTCAGGAGGCTCTCGGATATCCAGGCAGCAGCAGAAAGCGTTCTGATTTTACGGCAAGGCTGACCACACTTGCGAGTTTTCTTTTGCGTGCTCGCACCAGGAAGCCAAACCAGAACAGCTGCACACACAGCAGAGCAGTTGCTCAGCACACCTACACCAACAGAGCTCTCCTAAAGCACACCTGGAGCCATTCATACCCCAAGTCAACATCTACAGCGGAACCTGGCCACAAGCTTTGACACGATGTCATTTTGGGGTCAAACTGACGCACACCAAAAAATTAGTAAAACGCACCTCCTTCTCTGCCACGTCAGGTATCGTGCTCCTTCAGTTGAGCTGTAGCTGTTACATTATTTCCCAAATGCAAAGCCAAACAGAGAAAATAGAACCACAGCCTGCTCCTTAAAAAGCAACTCTGCACAGGCAACCGTTCATTGTGTGTGACCCAGGGAAGATGTGACCGCGGCCCTTCAAACTTTCGGGATGCCCAGGCGGGACCAAACGGTGCTTGCGAACACAGAACATGCCTGCTCGTTAAGACAGGCTGGTCAAGTTTACCACCAAAACTCTACATCACCATTTGCCAACCCTGTCCAGCTTTGGGTAGCCAGAGCTGCACTCAGATCACTTGAAAGCGTCTCCCAGTAGCGGCCAGCACTAAGCTCAGAACTGTACCTCCCTGGCGCCTACATGGGGGAAAACTCAGACTGTGCCCCCTTCTCCTTAAGGTGCCTTAGAGCCTGTGACAGGAATTTCATCCACTGCTTGGAAAAGCTCCAAGGTTGCAGCTTAAGGGAACCAGAGTTCCCTGGGTCTCAGAGTCATTCCAGAGCTAAAGTGGTGACAGACATCAGCTCTAGGTCAGATGATACATGCCAGCACTCACCACTGACCCAGGGCGGCAACCTGCTCCCATCCGCTACCTCCTGACCTAGGAAGCCCCTTAGGGAATTACAGCAGCAGTTCGCCAATGGAAAAGCCCCAAGGGCACGACGCGGTGACTCAAAGATCTGAAGTGGACCCCTTGCGCCCACAGAAACCGGTGCTAAAAACACAACAGGTGAGCGAGAGAACATTAACTGCCATGGCTGATACTAGAGCAAACCTCACTGGGCACTTAAGGAGAACAGCAAAACCAGAATAGCAGCAAAAGCCTGCATGCCCGGGACTGTAATAAAAGAAGACACCCTGCCTGGAGATTGTTACGAGCACAAGTAATACACGTCCTCTTCAGTTGCGATCCGAGTTAAGACAGACAACAAATATCGCAACACACCCGTATCGATTAGCTGCAACGGCTCGCCTCTCACCATGTCTGTTAAGGGTCGCAGGTTCTCCCGCTTGTCCCAGCTACGCTGGGCGCCAGTTGCGGTAGCTGGAGCCCAACTCAGGCAGCCTCACACAGGGCAGCCGCTGCTGCAGCACGAGCAAGCTATCAGGCTGCAACAAGGCTTTTACCCTCAGTCAGATTCTGCTGTCTGTGCTGTTTCTCCTTCCTCCAGAGGTCAGGTCAGGTCAGGTCAGGTCAGACCACTCCCCCTCCATCCAACCCCCTCTCCCACACTCCTCAGGGCTATTTAACTACTTGACGGGAACGAGCTACAGCTGCTCATCATCCACGTCCCTCAACCCACTGCCTTGGAGGCAAGGTCACAGCTGCATGTTATCAATGCTCATCAACCTTCTGCCTTCACTCCTCTGCACTCTTCTCCAAGAAATTCCAGGGAAGACAGTGACAGAAACCTGTGTTGGAACTAAGTGCCTGGTCAATGCCTCCAAGTAACAGCATCCGTGACATCCAGACAGACTGTGAAGGGACAGATGGATCCAAGAATTAAATTAGGGAATGAGGGAAGTAAAAGGCACAGAGAAACAGAGACCTCTGAGTTCTGGAGAGTGTATTGTGATGTACCCAATTTCTGGTTTTGTGGCTCAGAAAGAACGGAGCCCAGGTTTTGTCGCAGCAGTTATATGGCTGCAAAGGGAAGGCGAGAGCCAGCAACAGAACTCCTTCCTGGCACCTTCTGTGTGGGAGCAGCGGCCAGGCGTTTTCAGTTTCGGAGCAGGGCTCCGTGAGAGTGACAAAGTGAGGGGACTGTTTTGTGGCCGAGAAGGAAAACCATGACACCACCATACAGGAAGCAATTCCATTTTAATAGTCTCCAGAGTGCCACGGTTCGAAAGGAAGAACAATAGGGTAAGAGCACGAATATGCAGCCAATACCGACAGAAGCAGCGTTGGGAAGCTTCTCAACGTTGCTTTTTGGTATTTCACGGGGAAAAACATTGAGCCTAATATTTCTCATCTGTAGAGTTCTTGGGGGCTTTGGGGAGAAGGAAACTGACACTAGGTTGTCTGAGAATCACAGTTTACAGTTACTCATTGTCTTCTGGTCTCACAGGATGAGGCAGAGGTATAATTGATTTCTTCTCTGTATCTCTGCAAAGAGCTTTCCTCGTATCTATGGCAAAAGAAAACAATGCTATTATAAAAGACAGTCATTGCACAAAGCCACATTAAGTGACTTCTCTATTACATTAAGATCATTTTTCAAGAAGATTTCCTAGAATCCTAGAATATCTTGAGTTGCAAGTGACCCATAAGGATCATCAAGTCCAACTCCATGCTCCTTGCGGGACTACCTGAAACTAAACCGTATGACTGAAAGCACCATCCAGATGCTCCCTAAGCTCCTGACAGGTTTGGTGCCCTGACTGAACGCCCTTTCAGTGGATAAGATTTTCCTAACGTCCACCCTGAACTTCCCCTGACGCAGCTTCATTCCGCTTCCTGCAATCAAGTCTCATAACTGATGTCCTCTTCAGCAGGAAAAGCTATCTAAAGCAGTATACAGGATCCCATTCATCAACGACTATCTGAACTTGTACAGGCCCAGGAACCCCCAACACAAGAACCTTTCCGTTCAACTTAAGGCACAACAACCACTTACCGTAAGCATCTTCATCTGGCTCTCCACTGCTAGCAGAGTAGCGCTCCGATACTGTCCGGTACACACGGGAGCCGAGCTGCTTAGACATATTTACTGCAACCCGATTTGATACGCTCACAAAGAGATCGACGAAAAATCCACCCTTTCTTTGGAAACATAAAACCAAAGAAAAACCACAGTAAGGAATAGCAGGTGAATGTATTGCTAAATAGCCCATAACTTGTAATCCGACCAAGAGCAGGTCTGACGATGTCATATGCTAATCAAACACCTTTCACACGGCAGTAACAGGTGCACTCCTTTCCCAAGGGACAAATCCGGTCTAAATTCAGATTTTATTCTATTTTTGTCACATCACCATTCTTTTATACCAGCCCGTGGGTTCAAAATTATGAACAGAAAGAACAGGGCAAGCTAAGCACTCACACAGGTCTCATATACACGTAAGAAATCTTTCATAAAAAAAAAAAAAAAAACAAACCTAAACCTCCACGTTTTCAATTGCATTGGCTTAGGGACTGCCTCCTTCAATGTGTGTGGCAGGGGGCAGTGGCAGAACAGGTCACAAGGTTCAGTCACCTAACACAAGGCAGCCCTTCTCCTCACAAGGCAGATTCCTCAAAATGTGCAATTTTCCCATTTTACCGATTACAATGGGGTTGCCCTACCACCATGAGTTCAGGACATTTCCCTGTGGGTTCATTTGATGCTCAATTAAATTTTCAGCAAGTACAAGCAGCCGAGCATGACAAAAAGCAAGCTAAGGTACTGTCTGCCATACAGAATTGGTTCCAAGGCTGCCTGCAGGAACTGCAAAAAGCTCACGATCACTGAACAAGCACGCTGGAGACCCTACGGGAAAGTGTCGACCCTCCACGAAACTCTCTCGCTGTCAAGACAAGGACCTTTTTTTATACAGTATCTCTTCTGGAATTCAGGCTACACCCTACTCATTCTGGAAAGTTAGCTTTCATAGAAACCCTGAGATCTTACGCCGCCACACGGTATTTTTAGTCTTGTTCTCTAATTACAGGGAATCCTCAGCGAGTCAGAACACTACTTAAAGCAAGATTCTGGGTCTCTTCCATGCAAGTCAAATACCTAAGCCATGTCAGTTGAGAGGTTACTTTTAGAAGATTAAAGATAAGCATGGTACTCACTTTCCTGAAATTTCTCCCAGTAGTTCCATCAATTTAGCAGCCAAACCCAGCCGTTGAAATTCTGGTGCAACAGAGAGCGCAGCAACACGTCCAAGCCACTCTTCCCCAGCCACAGAGCCTTCCGCCTTACCCGGTACTGCGAACATACAGAGCATCAGAGCAGTAAGGAGCACCTTGGGAATAATGCACCACACGCAGCCACACGACTTTACAAAAAACCAAGCAGTCTACAAACAAACATTGCAATGATTGTGGTAAAGGCTTAAGCAGCGACTCTACGCTATTACTCAGTGATTCAGCAGCCACTAAGTTTCATTTTGATGCAGTATTACAGTTTTTTCTTCGTTAGTGTAAATAAATAAATGGATCTCCACAAATTCATTGTTTGAGGCGTGACTGCCAAATGTAAGTTTTAAGCAATTCTCTTGAGTCTTTAACTGAGTGGAATTCACGACCGAAGGAATGGAGGGCTAGAAGCCCAAAACCCACTCACCATCCCAGCAATTACTGAAGACCTTTCGTGACTATGGGGCAATAGAGCTTGGGAAGCTTTGCCAATGTGGCAAGAGAAAGCAAAGGCCCTGGAAACACTGGACGTTGAAGGAAAAATAAAAAATAAAAGCAGGGATGGGTATATGTGCTTCATAGTTCCTCTCCTTTCTACACAGAGCCAAGCTACTGTTAGCTCATTCATGAACATGCAGACTTCCACAGGGCACTCTTATAAACATCAGGCACTGCTAAATGAGCAGCTGATGCGGTGGGTACAGAGAAACCTTCCCTACAGCAAATGCTTTAAGCTTTACCGTTAAACACTTCATTTCCTGGGTCCCCACAAAGACTTCCATTCTGTGCCCACCTTCCCAAACCCCCCAAAAAAGGGGAATAAAAAGAACTGGAAGGAACAAATACAGATATACACACACACACACGTAAAAACATGGCGAATCTCTGTAATTAAAAAAGTTAGGAAAGGATGCAATCATCCAAGTAATGAGGAGTTAACTGATCCGCTGCATCGGACAGTCTTGTCAAACTCATGCTGGTGAAACCGAGCTCATACCAGCCGGTTTACTGAAACACTTGTCTTAGCATACATATACTTGAATCAAAATGACATTCGGCTATAGGGTGAGTGCAAGAAAATACACTTTTGCATGCTACAGCAAGAGACCTGCAAAGGGCCACGGTATAATACGCTTCAAAAGAGTCTGTGGTACAAGAAATTCAGCCCCATGGGCTGTTGGCTCAAACACGCTGGTGGAACGCTCTGTGTAACTGGCCATACGCACGGTTTACACGGGGTTTTGTACGCAATGCGCATGTTTAACTAGGTATTTATGGTTTAAGACTTGTTTTGGCTCCTAAGGCAGGCAGCCAGCAAAGATGTTTTCAAGAGTTAACAAGGAACAGAAATTAAAGGAGTTGCTGGTTTTCAGAAGCTGACTCATCATTGTTTTGAAAAATGGCACCATGTGGATCACTGTTAATGCGCTTGTAGACAAAGCGAAAGACCTTGGGTTGCGGGTGGCTGTGCAACTGTCTTAATCTTCTGAGGGTAGGTACCTTCTGTCAGTTGCTGCCGGGTGTCATCAACAAAAAGAAACAGGCTGTATTCTTCTGGATCGTCCACTCCATAAACTTTTCAGCACAAAGCTGACATACATCTGCGGTAGTGATACAGGGTCTTACTAGTAAGGTCTTCCCTGTACATGCACCGTTAACTTCCTGGAATGCAACACGAAGGCAGTTCTGTAGAATGAGAAAACAGACATCAGAAACAAAACCTCCAAACCTCATCCTCTGAAAACAGGAAGCTCAGCAACAAACAGCAAGCCTCGCTATGTTCTAGTTGTGAAACACGCACCAGTGATTACTGTACATTACAGCCACCTTGTGACTTGATGTTGGTGGTAAGACTGTGGCAGGCATAACAGAAATTCATAAGCTGACACCCTCCTTTCCTTGGCTCACATTCTAACCCTGCAACTACGAACAAACAGATAGCAGTCTTAAAGCCCCATTGAAAACGCCAGTGGTTTTAACGGGACTTGGTGTTTGGCCTTACTAGGAAACGAAATGCTGTGAAGCAAAATAAACATCAGAGGCAGCACACCCAAGAGATGATGCTGCAACTGCTGGGTCAATACTATTGAAGAGAAGCTTCAGACAATATGTTCATCAGAAGGAAAAAGAAAAAAACCCAACCCTCTGCCAGCAACACACAAGGGTGTTGATCCACAGGTTGCTGCACGATAAACCATTCACACTCTTTATGCTGCAGCACGCAAAAGGCAATCCATTTTCATGCAGGACATTTTCATCACGTTAACCGATGGCAACTTGGTGTCTGAGCCTGATGTAACCAAATTTCATCTAACAGGGAGGCAGAAAGAAAATTTACTCTGCAACATTAAAGCAAATCCGTATGATCATGAGGCAAAAGCTGGATCTTTTTTCTCTGCTGAAATTCACACATGTGCACAACTGATAACATAGATGAATTCTAAACAAGCCCTACAAGGAAACGCAGTTCTACCTTTCAAAAAGTATTTAAAAAGTAAAATAACAAGCAACTGGAAAAAAAACCACCCAACCACAAAACACTTTTGGACACATGAGCAAAGCAGCCTGCCATCACGTGCTTTTTTGCAAAGAAACTAACTGCAATTAGAAACTAAAAGCAGTAAAATGAAAGGAGATGGAAAAAATGACAGTAAGAAAGACCTGTTTATTTACTGAGCTGGTACTTCTGTTTGTACGCTGAATAAATTAAGCATGCTAAATCACAATGGCAAAAATGTACATTTCCTAAGAACAAGCTGTTAAAAGCTAAGACTGAGAAGAATGCTCCTATGACTTCAGTTCCAAAGAGCACTCTGGGTTTTTAATAAACTTTTGATAGCTTGCAGACTGAAACACTGGAACTTTGCAACAGCTTTTAAACCATTAGGACTGAGCAGAACTAATCCGTTTTTGTTAGCCGGTGTGAAGACAAATAAAATAAATACATAAAATCAAATCAGCTCTAAATAAGGCAAAGCACACTACAGTTTCAATTTCTAACGTAGTTAACACACAGAAGACCTGTTTTTCGATGCTTCTAGATGGACAGGATTGCTTCAAGGAGAGGCTGAAGTTTGTGCAAATGCCTGTAACTCATATAGTAAGTATCAAGATTCTTTATGCAGTATCAGCAAGTTGTATTTCATCATCACCAAAATACCGGATTTTTTGCTTTTCCATCCTTTTGAGGGAGGGAGGATGAAGGCCTTTCCAGGACCCAAAAGCTGGTGGTAAGGCTGTGAGACAGCACCACAGACATGTAGCAACCACACCCTGGTTCAATGTGGGGAAGATGAGTTGAGCTGAAGCTGTGTTACACATTCCTTGTAGGGAAGGTGCTTCGTTTCAGGACTGCAGATGTGGAGAAAGGAGATGGAAAACTGGCATTCTGGGCAGGCAGCAAAGTGCTTGAATTTGTGCCAAGCCTAGCCTGGAAGTGGAGCGACCTTACTGATTTGAGGCTCTCTTTCAAAGAGTCAACAAAGGAGCAGCCCTGGACACACCTGGTGCCAGCTCTTCCCGTGCTCCCCTGCATCTTCCAGCATGCAGCACAGCGTCCAGCTGTACAGGCAGCTTGGCTGAAGTTCAGTTGCTGAGGAAGAGAAGGTGAAACTGAATACAAGATCCTGCTGAAAAAATCTTCTGTCATTTAGTCATCCAGCAGAAATACAAAGGTGATTAATTTTCCTATTAAGTGTAATATTTTGCTAGAAAGAACAAAGACTCAAGCTACTTGAATGTGACACCTAACTACAGGTAAGCAGAATATAAAATGGATCCCAGTAAGATGGACTAGCTTTGTGCACTGGCCACAGTTTCGAATTTCTGTTCGTCAGCTCTCCTCTTCCTAAGAGAGGCAAATTGTGGGAGACTGCTGCTTTTCCCAGCTCCTTCCTGTTCAGTGATGTGCCGTGGCTGTTTGCACGGACACTGATAAAGCAGAAGGAGCCGCAAGTGAAAGGTTTAATTACCTCCTGATGACCCCGTACCTTCATTTATCAAGCTCTTAGCTACATCATAACTTATTGACGGTTGTCGTTAGCCTCTCCAGCAACTTTGCACTGTGGTATGAACTGTAAACAACAGGACACAAAGGAGTAAATCCTTTCTTCTCGATTCCAACATCCTCCTTGCTTCAGTTCGCAAACTGATGCATCTGGACAGACAACAGCATGCCTACCTATGTAACAATCTTTTCCTATATGAAAGGCATGCGGACTTGGTTTTAAAAGATAAAGTAATCCCGACTGTTTTGTTATTCTTCAGTTGGAGTTACTGCCCTACTCTGAAAGAGCAGTAAGAAATGGGAGGGGGGAGAAAAAAACCCACAAAACAAACCACAAACATGAAGACATCCACAGTATAGAACTCTACTCCTTGCTTAAACTTTCGAATTGTAGGCAAGCTTTTCTGCCAGGTCTCCCCTCTATTACCCACGGTAAGCCACCAATCGCTACTGGGGAGTTGTGCTGATTTATACCACTGGAAATCTGGGTTTGTTCTTTTTAACAGCAAAGCGTACAAAGCAGCTGAATCTAAAATACAATTTGGTCTGTCCTCGCTCCGCACGACTTAAATACAAAGGACAGTGGGAAAGCTCCATTATTTAGTGTTTCCTTTATACCATCATAACCACACTCTGTTATGAAGTGGAAAGACTTTGAAACAGAGGCAAATTTACCAGCCATCTTCTCAGCACTGCTTCACACCACTCGTGGCCCCAAGGAAATCATTATGAATCATACTTCTCAAATGGAGATTTCCAACACAACAACCATCCCCTGGGGGGGGTTCTCTTCAGCCTGAAGCTCTACCTGAAAATCATCAACCGAAGGCATTGTTCTGTTAGTTGTCCTCCTCTTGTGCCATTGCCGGAGAGTATCTCTAGCTTCTGAACTCAGCAGCTGGGCAGCCTGGTCTTCCTGGAAGTGCTTGATCAGCAAAAGTGCTCCATAAGCACCTATAGCCTCCTGGGAAGGACAGCAGGGGAAGAACAATTCAGAGTGGTCACAAACACCACGCCAGTTCCAACTGGTCACAGTCAAAAGTACAAACGATTTCTGGGTTTTTTTTAATAAATAGACGCACACATACACGAAAGTCACTGCATTCTATGGCCAAAATATTTATACGTAAAGAAAAACAGCTTACTGGCCTGCAAAATACTGGACGGTGTGTTCTCAGCTGCTAAGAGGCATGCAGTGGTTGCCTGGGCTCCATATTACCAAGGGGTGCAATAGTATCTACCTCTGGGTCCGCTAGCGCTGGGGGTGGCCGGTTATTTAAAGGACCAGTGTCACTCCTTTACTCCTGAGTGTTTTTACAAAGGTGGAACATGAGTTTTCTTCTAAATAGTTTCCAAGCAGCCATTTGTTTTCTTCCTGAGCTTCAAGCGGGTATCAAACAAACACAGCTGTTTAAACGACATAAAAGACCATCTACCACTGCTCAGGAACTTAAAAGTGACTCCCTTAGCGGCAACAAAGCAATGACCGAGCGTGTGATTTGTACCTGGAAGCATCCCAAAGGTTTTGCTTTTGTTCTTAAAAGGCAGGCTGTGTTTGTTCACCTAGGTCCAACACTACGTCCAACTAGTTCGGGAGGCAGCGTGTACAGCTCTCCAGACTTCACCTTTATTACATGAGTGGAGAACAAAGTACAGCCACAACAGAGTTGCCGATGTACAAAAGGAGCTGCAGGTCACAAAGGAAAAGGACTCTCAACAGGGGCAACAGTCCTCAGCAACCAGGAGAAACAAAAGACAGGCTATCATTTATTTCTCTTGCTCTTTAAGTAAACTATTTGAGTGGGAGCGTTCAATCAAGAGGCAGCACGGTCTATTTGTGGAGTCATTCAGAGATGCAGTCTATGCTCACAGTAGTTCTTTCTGTATTACCGACAGCATCCTCTCGCTTTCAGCTCTGTGACGAGGTCAATACGTGGAAGACACGCAAGACCCACCAGACAACCTGGACAATACATTTACCTTTGAACCACACAACCCCAAAGCACTAAACAATTTTTCCTGCACCGTACAGTTTAACCAGTGCCACAGACAGGGCCAGCCAATAGATGAACGACTTCTGCTACATTAAAAACGACACGACTTAACAGCCCAGTAAATATTTCTGCCTTTCAAGCGTGTTGATGATCTCCAGCTTCACATCTCAAGTATTTTCTGTCCTAGGATTCCCGAACGATGCACTCTGCACACAAAGCAGGGAACAGACCAGTACTGAACCGGAGGAAACCCGACACAATTCTGTCATGCGTATCGGCATGTAAAAGGATACAGCAATTTCAGCAACCCAAGAGATGGCAGAAATGGGACATATACACCTATACTTAAAACTCACAGCTGAGCTTGGTCACAAGAACCTTTGAAACTTCCTCATAAACTGATAGATTCTGGGGCCTACCAAGGGCTGGCAGAATACCTCTTTGTTAAAACCACCACCGTGAAAACAAAGGAGGGAGATTTCCTTGCCTCGAGCGGACTTCAGCCATCGTTCAAGAGTGCCTTAAGAAACATATTCCTAGGCCTCATAAAAATACTCTGTGAGAAGCAAGTATCGGGCATAAACCAGGATCATTAAGGGGGGCAACATTCTCAAAAGCACTTTCCCCAGAGGGGCAGAGAACTCCCCCAGAAGTTTTTACAAAGCACCTAACCCGGGTCCCACTCCAGGTCTCACCACTCAGTTGAACGCTGCAGACCCATACAGACTCTCGGGACATTTTCAGGCACAGGAGGATAACCACAGCTGGCACCTGCACAGCCTGTGTTTGCTTGCTAAGTCAGGACGCCTCCTCCTTCTTGGCGGAAAACAACATACTCCCTCCTAAGGCAGTATATACGTCGGTAGATTCCCAGGTCACTTGGGGCTGTAACTCTGCAAGCTAACCAGCCCTCCCTTATTCTAAGGTGGAAACAATTAAGAGGTTCTCGTTACACTACCGACATCACCGACTACATGACTCCGTCAAAAGGGTTTCTACTCAAACGAGGTGAGGAAGAATCCCCCTTCCCCAGCCCTTCACACAGTTCTAATAGAAATAAGTCGATTACCTTCTCCATGCAGCAAAGATGGATCCAGCAATTCCACCATGTGTTCAGTTTCAGTATCCAGCTCCAGCATACCACCCTGGGCCAGCACATATGTCAACACAGGCAAGAAGTCATCAGCTCCGTACAGCCTCCCTGGGTCAAAGAGAACACAGGCAGCGATAGACAAATCACACCCTTTGACCAGTTTCGGTGTTTGAAAGGAAAGCGTTATTTTGCTGCCTTTACTGACCAGTACGTTTGTATTACTCTAGAGCCTCTCGTTACAGATGTGCAGCAAAGAGAACAGCATCTGCCACTTGGTGGGCAGCGTCCAGCTTCATCCTGTACTTCTAACGAGCACAAATTGGATGATGCAGACCTTGAGGCACGCAAGGGAATTTAAAGACTGGGCTCACCTTGGCGTCAGCTCAACTGGTGAACTCACAAGAGGCAGCCATGCCAGTCTGGCCTGACCTCCACCCGCACTTCTGTCAGTGGCTAAGAGAAAATCAATGGGCATTTTCTTTATACATGCACGGATGACGTCCCCTTTCTGGAAGGATCCAGCCACAAGTACCAGTTCCTGAGTCCGAAACCCAGCAGAGAAGCCTGCATATAAAAGCCTATTAGATTTTACATGAAAACTCTGCACATTTCCTTCACGGAGCATGGTTAAAAACACCAGTGAGCAAAGCCTCACGTAACTCCCAACTAGCTGGTGAAGCATCATCGGTAACGACAGCACGCAACACACAGAGGCTCTGCTGCACCTAGGTCTGTATGTGTTCCTCTTACTTTTACCGCATTTAAACTTTCTCTTTAGAAAACGCTATGTGGCTAGATCTCTGGGGCTGGCCAAACTGTCCTCATTGCAGAAGCGGTGCGATGGTCACTTGAAACATCAAGATCGGGAGCCAATTTAAACTGTGGCGAAACTCCAGAGGACTGAAGGGCTGATACTGAAAGTCAGACCAGCTAAGACGTACCCTCCAGGTAACGCACTGTTATCTGGCTGAGATTACAGGACAAAGCAGGTACTGGAAACAGGTGCTGGCTCGACGCGACGCCACGTTTTAAAACTCTACACGACAAAGCAAGACAACCCAATTTGCTGCATCTTAGCCCAAGCCCCTCAGTACAATGGTTCACCAGAAGCCTCTCAGTACTTTTCTTTTGCGTGTTGGGAATACCTTACTCAATGTGATAATACAGTATGGAGAAAAAAACAAAGTTTACATCACTTTGGGCAAAGATTCCTATATCCATTTTAAAATGCAGGATTTTGCACAGAAATAAACCAGGTCTAAGCTCCTGCCCAAATCTTGCCAAAGTGCTTGGGGGTCTTTTACAGCCTCAAGCTTTCACCATTCACCTCAAATCTCAAAAGAAAGCAAGCATCCTGATCGGCACAGAGCCCAGCTGCAGATTCAGCGCTTGAAAGAAAACTGCCAACCACCTGCAGCAGCTTATACTTTCTTAGAGAAAAAAAAAATCTTCCACTACCACCAGCATTGCTTCACCTTAGCTCGTGACCTACCACAGCAGTGTATGATAAGACATCAGGCAACAGAGCTGCACCTATGAATTCATACTGTCCAGCACAGCGTTTTAACTGTGCCACTGACTAATCAAGCGGGTCTTAACTGGTCTGTGGTTCCATTTCACCTTCTAGGTTTCAAGGTCACTTTGGGACTCCTGCTACAGTGTAGAAATAGATGTTATTTCTCTTGCAAAAACACAAAGAAATTGTCCAACGAGAACATTCAGAGGCACAGCAAACCCAAAACACTGCATCAGGGGCTGCTTTCCCCCAGCCATTGACACAGAGCCCTTGTAATTGTCATATTGCACACACACTGCTGAATTACTGCAGCTAGATACTGGGTGTATCCTTTATTACGATTTCCAGGAAAACACTAATTTAGAACCAGTGTCAAATTCTAGGCTTACAGGACAGCCTTTCTGACAGCCAAATTCAAATGCCTACACTCAAGCAAAGCTGGTGGCTGGGGGGGGGAGGTGTTTAAGCGGCTTCACAACTCTGCTTCACACTGAATGTGTAAGATGTGCTGCCAGATGCAGAGAGATCAGGAAGGAAGCAGAGAGGAAGAATCCCTCTCAAAAGGGCAAGGAGATGCTACAAGAGCTCCAGGCGAAGGAGACAAAGCTGCAGAATCAGGTAGTCTCATTTCCTCCACCAAAACACAACCCCAGGTTTAGAAAAACAATGACCTTGAACCACAAGAAGCACCATACCCGAGTTATTCTCCATAACAGTATAAATCAATTTGCAAACTCTCAGCAGCAGTACGACTTTCTTTTCAGGCGAATACATTTTCTGCGGGGTCACAAACTTTCAACATCCACGTAGTCTGGTGTTGGAACAAACACGCCCAGTTCCTGAGGATTCCTCTGCCGCACCACCTGAAGGTTTTCCTTCGGTTGTTTCCAAGAACCATCTGCAGTATGAAACTCTTTCAACATCGCTTCAATATGGCTCTTCAACGGCTTCAGAATGCACTTATGCATGGCCTTCTCCAGGACAACACCTGCAACGGGAAAACACAAGTTGAGCTGTCTTCCTCCTCTAGAGCAGAGCCAGCAGTAACATAACCACTCCCAAGAGACAGTGCAGAGCAAGACCTACTTGCTAAGGCTTAGTTATTATAGAAGCTGAGTCTCCAGATGTTTGTCAACAAGAAAATAAAAGGCAGAACAGAATCTGTATTCCATTTTCATTTCTGACAACGTGGGAAGTACAAAAAAACCCACAAAGGCAGACTACAGATTGTCACAACAACAACCAAAAAAGAAAAAAAAACCCAAAACAAAGCAGCAAGCAGGCAGCAGCTCCAGTTAACTTTTTCTTCTGTTGGCCAGAAGTGCCCCAGTTTTATTTTACTTTGAGCTTAGACTTTAATTCTGAAACTTGAAGCATAACACAGTCAGAACCCTAACTTTTGTCTGCTTTGGCATCTTTTTTTGCATGGTTTCCATCAGAAACTATAACTCACCCAAGGTCTCGTAAAACTTGGCTCAGCTTTAAGATCTTTATGATGCTGGACAGATTACGGGCACTAAACTATAAATGAAGACCAAGCTGTGTTTATCCAGCTTCAGATTTCATCATGCAAGCTTATATACAGCTCTGTCATCAAGTCTGAAGTTCTTTGTTTGGCAGTAGTGTGCACATGGCACAGTAACCTCTCAGTTGTTTTTCTTTTATTCTTGTTTTACTCCAGGTTTTCTTTAACAGTCAGTCTCCATTTCCAAGGTACAGAACACATCAACAGAGAAAGCTCTTTGGTAAATCCTTCCTTTGAAAACCTTTATAAGTGAATTTCCTCTTCCACGCAGCCTCCCTACGACAACATAGCTTACATTAATAATTAGCTTATATCCATTATTTGTACTGCAGCGAACCGCCACAAGCACAATAGAACCCAAGGACCCTTCAGCCTGGCCACAGCACAAACACCCTGGCAATGGGGCAGGACCAGAGCCCAGACTAGGCAGATGTATTAGGGGAGCACAGGGACCGAGAGGAGAAAGAGGAGAGGCCGTGTCGCTACTAGATCACACATTTGTACAGGCTAACAGTGGACATCCCTGCTGCTAGTGGCAACTCAAAGTTTCGTTAAACCTCATGCCCTTTCCAGGTTCTTTCCCTGTTCTTACATGTTTCTCCTAGACCAGTCTCTTTTTCTTCTCCCCCCGGCCTGCCCTTTTTGGGGGTGTTTTTTTTAGAAATGTCAGGCTATTGCTAAGGCTTGCGATTTACACACACACACGCTCCCCTCCAAATAAACATTACCTACTACTTTTGTTTTCTTGCTTTTGCTTTATGTTTTCATTTATTTTATCCCTGTGTTCAACCAATTTTCCTTTTGTGCCTTCAGACTGCTCTTTCTCATACAAACACGCCCTTCACACACTCCTCACCTTACGGTGTCTTTGCTTCACATGTAGCATTTAGTCTGTACTTGTCTGGCACACAATTCCCAAACGTCCAACCCTACTGAGGGCTCCCACCTCCCCTGCCCCAATTCTGCTGGGGCTTTGGTAGCTTCTCTTGCTATTTTCCCCTTCCGAGGTCCTGACGGAGGTGGCAAAGCCATGTCTGCTTCATTCCCAGACGCTTCAAACACATCTAGGTGCTCTCTCATGGAGCCTGCAAAAAGGTGGAAAGAGTGAATGTGAGGAGCAGCACTTGCCCTCTGATCTTCTCTTTGTCTATAGCCACCAGTAAAGGCATAACCAGTCTGACACATGGTCTTGATGGCCTGTCACACAGCATGAAGGGCAGATCTAGCTTCCCACCAGACCAGAGCCACCAATTATACATAACAAGTGGCAACATTTCCAATGACTGATCTTGGTAGAACCACACAATCACCATTGACAGCACTACCAAACCCAGCCAGGAAAGCAGAAGCTTCACCCTTCTGCACAGTGACAGAAACTGCCTCTCCCTGCTACCAGAGCCATCCTCAGGGCTCACAGGGCAGAAATATTTTTCCACCAAGAAAAATGCACAAGTCTCACCCATTGGTATGTTAGCTAGCGGAATTTCTAGAGCAGGAGTCCTCAAACTACGGCCCGCAGGCCAGATACAGCCCCCCAGGGTCCTCAGTCCGGCCCCCGGTATTTACAGAAACATCCCCCCCCCCCGCCCAGGGTTGGGGGGGGAACCAAGCAGCCGCAGAATCTGCCTGCCACTTCATCTGCACGCCAGCCCCCTGTTTAAAAAAGTTTCAGGACCCCTCTTCTAGAGGGTACACATAGCTCCTTGATAGCTTCACTGATTTTTATTTTATATTCTTTTTTTTACAGTTCAGCTTGCTTCCTTTATTTATACTGCCTGTTCAGTTTTTTTTTAAAAAGTGAAAACGTGAATGCTTTTGTAACTTCTGGAGAAAGGCTAACATGTGGCAGTGGCACTACAGTCAGAATTCAAGTACCAAAACCACGGCAAAGCTGTGCCTTGCCAAGTGACTTCCAAAGCAGGCTCTCGAGCCTGTCAACAAGACAGTCAAGTCTGGAGTCCCAAGGGAACTCTGCGCCAGCTCTGGCAGTGCGACTGAGCTCTCTGACCAAGTACACTGCCGTACAGAAATGTAAGGGGGCTGAAACCTCAGGCTCATTTACAAACTAGAAAAATGACGCTACCTGACTGGACGCGCTGGTTCAAGCGCCCAGCAGGCCCGGCTGCGTAACCACGAGGCACCAGCAATTCCTCGCGCTTGCCCTTTGTAATACTTTGTACAGAAAGACAGCAGCCGCAGGGGCGGGGGGGAATTTCCGCCGCCGGCTTTCTTTTTCGTCGTGCCCGCTCGCAGGGGCTGAAGAGGCTCCTGAGCCGCCCCCCTGCGCCAGCGTTACCGCAGGCCCCAAGGCAGCCCCTGCGGCCCCAGCCCGCTGCCACGGCCGGCGGCTGGGGGAAAGACAAAGCCCCGCGCAGAGCTGCGGCGGCTGCGGCGGCTGCCCGGGCACCCGGAGGCGGCGGGGGGGGCGGCAGGGCGCCGCGGGCCGACCCCCCTCCCGGGCCCCGCCGCCGCTCCTCGCCTCCTCGCCGAGGCAGCGGCGCAGCTACGAGTGAAAAAAAGGCAGCACCGCGAGCAGCCCGCTGAGCACCGCCACTGCCGGGGAGACGAGAACCGCCGGCAGCCCCGCCGCGCCCGGGCCGTCCTCCCGCCCCAGCCCGCCCGCCGCCGGCACCAGGCGCTCCCTGCCGCGGCCGAGCGCCGGCCCGCCACGTCCCCCCCGGCCGGCCGCTGCCCGACGGGGAGGCCCGGGCCCGCCCGCTCACCCAGCGCGCCGCCGCACGGCCCGGCCCGAAAGCCTTCCAGGCTCCCGGGGAAGCCCCGCACCGCCGCAGCCGCGCCGGGGCGCCGCGTGGCCGGAAACTAAACCCGCCTGCCGGGGCCGGGCCGGGCCCGCCGCCGGCCACGGGCATGCCCACGGCCCCGGGGGGGTTGCCCCTGTGGGCCCTGCCGCCCTCCCCCCCGCTATAGCCCCTGTCTTGCCCCTCCAGCCCCCTGCCCCTCCCGGCCCCCCTCTGCCCACACCCGCACCCCCATCCCTCCCCAAAACTGTGCCTGCCCGGAGAGCCCCCCCCGCTCACTCCGTGCGCCCCCCCCCCGTGTCCCCCGCCCCCCTGCCTCCTCCGACCACCTGCCCCCCCCCGCGCCCCCCTGCACCCCCGCCCCCCTGCCCCCTCAGCCTTTACAGCCCCGGTTTGCTCCCTCATAGCCCCTACAGCCCCTCCTAACCCCTATAGCCCCCATCCGGTCCCCCCCGCCCCCTCACCACTTGCCTGCTCCAGGGGGGTGGGGCAGCCCCCCCGGGCTGTTTGCTGCTGGGGAGGCACCGGGGGGGATCGCTCGCACGCCCCCCCCCCCGCTTGGGGTGTGTGTGTCAGTGCCGCCCCCGGCCCCCTTACCGTGTCCGCCGTCCTGGGCCCCCCCCTTACCTGGGGAGGGGGCTCGACCTGGGCCCTCTGTGGACCCACCAGCAGGAACTGGGAGTACAGAGGAACGGGCTGGGGGCACAGCTGCCCTATGGCCCCCCCCAGCCCCATGGCCCCCCATGGGCTCCCCCACGAGGCCCCTGTGCCTCCCATCCACCCCAGATGCCCCCCAAGCCCCCCAGAGGACCTTGTGCCCTCCAACCAGCCCCCCAGCCGCTGCCAAGGCCCCTGCATAGTCACTGCACCCCCCAGCTCACCTAAAGGACCTAAGGCCCTTCGCAGCAACACTACTGCCCCCCCAGAGGCCCCTGTACCCCCCCACCTGCCCGCCAAGTCCCTCCAGAGGCCCTTATGCCCCCCCAGGCCCTCAAATAGCCTTATGGCCCCCCCAGAGGCCCCAGAAGCCCCCAGGCCCCCTCACTAAGGCCCCTATGCCTCCCCAGACCCCTATGGGCTCCCCCAAACCCCCAGAGGCTCCTGTGCCCCCCCCCCCAGAGCCCCCTATCCCTCCCAAGCCCCCCCAGAGGCACCTGTGCCGCCCCCCGAGGCCCCTATGCCTTCCTAGGGGCAGGGAAGACTCTATGGCCCCTCCAAGCCTCCCCAGAGGCCCCTGTGCCCCCCCCTCCGGCACCAACGAGCACCACGGGCCCCCCCAGAGGAACTTGTGGCCCACAACCAGGCCCCAGGACACCTCTGTTTGTGGTTCTCACTTTGCCCTGGTAGCCATGTGAAGCACACCACAACAGTTGTGCTACCTACTTTCTGGGGTGAAATGGGGAGAAGCTGACATTTGCACTCGGCCGCAGCCAAAATGCTCCACGGCACCACCCATGCACAGCTCCACCAGAGAAGATGCAGGATGGATTTCTGTTTGTGGTTCTCGCTGTGCCCTGGTAGCCATGTGAAGTTGCCTTCCTCACCTCTGTGAGGAACGCGAGCTCCCGCAGAGATAACTCACCAATGTCCAGCTGGGAGACAGGTCTTCAAACCGCGTACACCTCTTCCTCACCTGGGAATCGCTCTTGGACCGTAGCAAAAGTCCCGAGTCCTGTGACCAGGGAAACGGCACAAAGGCTGACCACAGGGAAGAGCGAAACTCTATGACGTGCCAAATGCTTTCTCAGACTAGATCTGGGCACGCTTTCGCTCCTGGCTGACCAAGAAGCTGGAATTGCTGCGATTCACAGCTCCACCGACGCTCAATAGCAGAGTCTCACCTGGGTCACCAGAAAATGATCCCGTAAAGGCGGTCACGGTGAAAAACCCTCTCAGACCGTCGAAAAGTCACCTCCTCTGGGCCATGGCCGCTCTGACAGGGCTCTTCCCAAAGCAGCCAACTCTGTTCCTCATGCCGACCAGGAGTCTCCCTTTTCCCCCAGCTCCATCACAATGTACACTTTTCCAGCTGATGTCTCAAAAATCTCATCGGTTTTGATGATTGAGGGGTGGTGCAAACATCTCAAAGCCTCAATTTCCCGTCAGGCACAGGGGACGCTCACCTGAGAGCAGCTCCTGGCTGCACTGTGAGAGGGGGGCGAGGCCCGGCAGGAGGCCTCATAGCCCTGCGCACAGGATCCCTCTGAATTCAGCTGTTCCATTGCCTCAGGCAGCCAACACAGAAAATGGTGCCGCAAGGCATGCGGTGCCACGGTTTGAAACTCCAGTGCCAAGCCAGAAGGGGGGAAACTGTCAACCCGCTTGGTCCTTGATGTCAGAAAGCGCTCCCTTGCCTAGTTTCTTACCCGTTGCAACTCTCAGCTACACCACATGCTTGAGGTTTTTCTAGGCTTCTCTCCGGGAAGGAAAAGGATGCCCAGCTGCATGCATGCGTGTAATCACTAGAGCGTTTTGGAGTTTAAACTGTGAAAACTTACGTTTCAAAAGAGAATCACAATGACACCCATTACCAGCCAAGGTTCATGCCAGATGTTCTCCATAAAGGAGGACAGAGAAAGGTGTGGCTATATTGCCCACAGAACGCCAGAATCATTTCAGCTAGCAGGCACCCTGGAAGGTCTCCCATGCCTCCTCCTGTTCTAAACAGCCACAGTGAAGGAAAGGCTCCACGGAAGGAAAATCCTTCTCTCGTCACAGCTAGGGGTGCCACCGAGGCACTTCCTGGGTCCCAGTGTTACAGAAAGAAGTCTGAAGCACTCTCCTCCAGAACTGATTCTCGTCTAAGAACAGCCAAAGGTCAGGGAAATGCACAAGTGGAAAGATGCCTGAGACAGAGACATAAATGCACATACACGTAACAGTTTACTATGAGGTTTGCTTCCTCAGGCAGCAATGTTCAAGTATCCTCATCAGTCTTCCTCCCCACCTTTATCCAGTCTTCCCTATTTCTGTTTCAAACGTCTGTAAAAACCTCTTTCAGTTTATTCTGAGAGGTTTGTTGTGCACCTCATTTCGTTCGTAGCATGGTCCTGCTGCCCTGCTAATATGGCAAAATGTCAAGAACCAACTCTAGACGGAGCCCCCAGACGTCTGGCCAACAGCTAAACTACCGAAGGTCTGGCTTTTCTCACCAAAACAGCTACTCTCAGGACAAGGTCTTAAAAACGGAGGGCTTTAAAAACAAGTGGCTCATGTAGGTGCTCCTACGCCCCCCTGCCATGGGCAGGTTCCTCGTGAGACCAAGGTGCTGCGGGGTGGTGCGGTGCAAGCATTAGTTAAACCAGACCAAGTTTACGATGCAAAGGAAATGGTCAAAGTCCTCGGTTTGAATGGCAGAGAGGCACCTGGAAGTCAGCTAGAGGCAAGTTCCGGCCAGAGTGCCGGCTTGCTGCCAGCACCAGCCCAGGGCTCTCCCGAGCAAGTGCCAGGACACCCTGAGGACAGAGGCTGACTCAAATAACAGGCCCTGGGAGCAAGGGCAGCAGAGGCCCCAGCTGGTCAGCAGCTGGAGCGCCAGAGGCACGGGCAGAGGCCCAAGGCGTGGGCTCTGCTTGGCATGGAGAAGAAGGAGCACAGGGGCTCTCCAGCTCTGCCTGCCGGCATGGGCCTTGCCTGCACACGTCTTTCTCCCAGGATGGACCAGGCACAGGCAACCACTGGCGGAACGTGCTCAGCTTTTATTGCTCTCAGAACGTGCCCAGGGTGGAGCAGAGTCTGGCAGCACAATGTCCTCATGGCAGCTGAACGTGTTGGGCGCCGTCCATGCACCCATGCCTCGCGTGCCTCCCTGTGCCACACCCTCTGGGTACCGCACAGGATCAGGGCCAGCTGCCATCTCTGGGGACCCCTTTGCCAGCACGGCGCTGCTGCTCTTGCTGTGGCCTGATGCAAGAAGGGCAGAAAGCCTTGCGCAGAGCCCTGAGCGCCCTGCGGAGGAGGGAGGGCCGTCGCCGTCGAGCTGGGGCATGCGGGAGGGCAGCCATGCCTGTGGAAGGAAGACAAGTGTAGGCAGGGGGCTGGGCAGGTACCGGGCAAGATCCTGCCTGCTCCCCGCCACCGAGAGCTTTCCCCAGGGAGTGGTGGCCAGGGAACGGCCAGCCCCCATGCACGCAGTCCTTCTGCTTTGGCCTGGGTGCACATTGCCGGGACGGCTGGGCTAAGCCTTCCCTTGCCGGGCCAGCGCTACACTCGGGGATGTACCTGGCTCATCCTCGGGCTCATCCCTGGGCTTGGAGCAGGGCCACGTGTTATCGCTCTGCTCAGGGGCTGGCTGCCCCTCCTGGAAACCACCACGGGGGTCCTGGAACAGCTCCAGGAATGAGGGGTGGGCCATAATGCTGTGGATGGCGACGTCTTCCCCTTGGCACAGCTCTTTGCCACCGTCGTCGTCGTCTTCCCGCTTGTCCTCCTCTATGGCTGAGTGCCCTGGCTGCTCCTATGAAAACATTAACAGCCAAAGGAGATCCAAGCATCCGTTATTGGCTACCGGGGGAAACACAGGGGCTTAGGGACATGCTTTAGTGGTAGACTACGCAGTGCCGTGTGTCGGGTTGGTTAGGTTTATGGTCCCTGCAGCCAGAGGAGGGCTGTGCGTCACCTCTGTGCTGGGAAGCCACATGCACGTGGAGAGCAAGAGCACAGGCAGGGGATGGAGGGGATGTCAGCGGGCTGACACGGACAGCACCAGCCATCTCCCTGCTGCACATGGCCTGGACACTGCACCTGCCGGCCGTAGCTCGTGGTGCTCAGTGCTGGTCACGCGCCCCTGGCTCACCTGGTGCCAAGAGTCCCAGGACAAGGGAGACCCCGGGGCATCTGTTTCATCTTCTACTGCTGGCTCAAGGTGGGGTGCAGCAGCATCATGCAGAGAGATCTGAGGCAGCAATGAAGCCAGATCTTCCTCGTGCGCTGCTGGGGAGAAAATGGCTGTGCTGGCCTCTCCTTGATGGTCTCCAGACATGGCAGAAGCCGTGTGTTCTCCATCCTCACATTCTGCTGGCACTAGAGTGGCTGAGTTGGGCTCTCTCTGACGCTCTCCAGGCAAGGAAGACTCACTGTCCTGAGATGCTGCAGGTGTTGCTGCAGTCACCACATGCATGGTTTGTGCTGGGTCCCGCTGTTCTACCAGCTGCCTGTTGGGTCTCTGAATCGCTGTCACAGCCTTGTGCAGGATCTCACTCACGTCCCACTGGTCTGTGTCCTGCAGAGGTGCGGCGCAGGCTGCGGGGCTGTGTGGAGCAGCCGCCTGGCTCTCTGCCTGTGCTGCTGTGGGCTGCTCACTGAGGAGAGGAGATTCCTGTGCCTTTGCCACCTCTTTTCCTATGAGAGTTAGAGGTGCACAGTGCCCCTCTTCCTCAGGAGCGGTTGCCAGGGAAAGAGCTGCTGGCTCAGCATCCATGGGTTCCTCCGGGACAGGGAACATGCTCTGCAGGTCTCTAGCTGTGTCTCCTGCTGCCCCTCTGCCTACACTGCTCAGCCAGCAGGGTCCATCCTGGGGAACAGCGTGGGGGTCCTGGAAGAACTCCAGGAATGAGGGGTTGACCCAGATGCTGTGGTAGATGATGTTCTTATCTTGGGACAGCTCTTTATCATCGTCATCTTCCCAATTGTCCTCCTCAGACATGAACCCTGGCGCATCCTATAAAAACATTAACAGCCAAAGGAGATCTAAGCATCCGTTATTGGCTACCGGGGAAAGACAGGCGCTTAGGGACATGCTTTAGTGGTAGACTACGCAGTGCCATGTGTCGGGTTGGTTAGGTTTATGGTCCCTGCAGCCAGAGGAGGGCTGTGCGTCACCTCTGTGCTGGGAGGCCACTTGCATGGGGAGAAGAAGAGCACAGGCAGGGGATAGAGGGGTTGTCAGCGGGCTGACACGGACAGCACCAGCCATCTCCCTGCCGCACACACCCTGGACACTATACGTGCCTACAGGACCTTGTGATGGTCCGTGCCCGACACGCACTCCAGGCTCACCTGGTGCCAAGACTCTGCAGACAAGGGAGAATCCATGTAACCTCTTTTATCTTCCCCTGCTCGGTCAAGGTGGGGTATGGCAGCATCATCCAGAGAGATCTGAGGCAGCAATGAAGCCAGATCTTCCTCGTGCGCTGCTGGGGAGAAAATGGCTGTGCTGGCCTCTCCTTGATGGTCTCCAGACATGGCAGAAGCCATGTGTTCCCCATCCTCACATTCCTCTTGCACGAGAGAGGCTGTGCTGGCCTCTCCTGGAGGCTTTCCAGGCAAGGAAGACTCGCTGTCCTGAGTTGCTGAAGGTGGTCTTGGTGCCATCACCACATGCACGTTTTGTGCTGGGTCCCGCTGTTCTGCCAGCTGCTGACCGAGTCCCTGGATCGCAGCCACAGCCTCGTTCAGGACCCCACTCATTTTACACTGGTCTGTGTCCTGCAGAGCCATGTTGTAGGCTGCGGGGCTGTGTGGGGCAGCCGCCTGGCTCTCTGCCTGTGCTGCTGTGGGCTGCTCACTGAGGAGAGCAGAATCGGGTGCATTCATTGACTCTTGTGCTATGGGAGCTAGATGTGCGCAGTGCCCCTCTTCCTCAGAAGGTGTGGCCAGGGCAGCAGCTGCTGGCTCAACTTCCACGGGTTCCCCTTGCATAGCTGAAATGCTCTGTAGGTTGCCAGCTGCGTCTGCTGCTGCCCCTCTGCCTACACTGCTCAGCCAGCAGGGCCCATCCTGGGGACCAGCGTGGGGGTCCTGGAAGAACTCCAGGAATGAGGGGTTGACCCAGATGCTGTGAATGGTGATGCCCTCTTCTTGGGGCAGCTCATTGTCTTCTCCCCAGTCTTTTTCCTTTGGCAGGGACCCCGGGCTGTTCCGTGGCCTTGCTGCCCTTGCCCAGTTCTTCTTGGGGACACGAGCCGCTGCGCTTGCATGACTGCCTGTCCTGCTGGGCTGGGCTTTCTGATCCTCCGTCTTCACTGACGGCATGGCCACATGCTCCTGAAGAGCCTTGTGGTGCTCCCGCAGCGATTTGCCTTTGCACTTGTTTTTGGTGAGCGTCACCTGTGTTTTGAGATCGCGCTCTTCCGCTTGTCCCTGCTGCCCTGAAGCCACATCCCTCCTGCCCAGGGAAGCTGGCACAGAAACCCTGCCAGCAGCACCAGTGCTTTTACGTGCATGAGGATCAGGCACGTGCTGACCTGCAGGGGCCTTGCCACTGTGGGCCACCCGGACCTCCTCTGATCTTGCCATCTTCGCCGCACCCAGCCTGTGTTCCCGATGCCACTGTGCCGCTGTCTGCTGGCTGGGTCGGTGGCTCCCAGTGCAAACCTTGTCCGGGTCCTTCCTCAAAAGGCACCTCTTTGTCTCCTTCCCAGCTGCGGCATTGGCTGCAGGGCTGTGTGGGGCATGCCTCCTGCTCTGCGCACTGGTGGCTTTCCCCTGCTCGCCAGGGATGCCCCGAGTAGATGGGACAAGCTGTCGGTGTCTGCTGGTTGCAGTGCTGCTGGCCTTTCCCCTGCCCTGGGCAGAAGCTGCAGAGGCTGCTGCTGGCAGAGGCGGGAGCTTGCAGCAAGTGCTGGCAGCTCCTGGTGCCCGAGCTGCGTGCACCTTCTGTGGTGCTGCTGCCTGCCTTGCTGGCAGACGGGCTGTCTCCTCCCGCCTCACCCTGATGGAGGGCATTGCCACCCTGCACGCCGGGCTGTCCGTCTGCAAGAGAAGGCGAGGAGAGAGGCTGCGTGACTGTGGCCCTTCGCCCGTGCCCCCGTGTCCCAGCTGGAAAAGCCCCTGTGCCGGCTCCCCTGCCAGCCCCCAGGGCAGCACTCGGCCCCACAGGGAGTTCCCGCTCGGCTCCCAGAGCTGGCTGGGGAGCGCACTGCTCCGGCCATGGACCATCCTGTGTTTTAACCATCATTATTTCAAAAACACCAGCCGCCTTCTTAGGGTCGTCTCGGTAATTTCCTGCAGTTGCTTTGCAATGCTTCAACTCTGTTATTGAAAACGGGACCGTCACCGTAATGGGTCCTTCATTTCCCACAGCCTGGCGCAGGGGAGCCTGTATCACTTCCCCTGGTTTGGCCCGCTCCCACCCTGCGGCTGGGCTAAAACCTGCCCCACTAAATCGCTCTCCCTCATCACAGCCACTTCCCTGTGTGAAATGTGTGCATTTGATTCGTGTCGATATAGAACAATGCTAGGACCGCAGGATGAAATGTAACCTTCTGTCTGACAGACCCTTGTATAACCACACGCTTAAGAAAAACAGAGTGATCAATGTCTATAGTTCCTGTATCTTGCAAAGAACATCTGGCTACATACCTCATTTCTGTATCTTAAAAAGGACATCTGGTTGCACACCCTGATATGCAGGCTGAGCTGCTAACAGCAGAGTGTTAAGTAAGAGAAGTTTACAGGGCGCACGCGTAAAATCTAGGGTCATCCTAAGGGTGAGCCGAGGAAGACTGCTGACTTCATCCACCGACTGCCAGACAGGGGTTAAGAAGACCCTCGGAGACAGAAAGAGCATGCGCCACAAAGTACACGCCTGTTCCAAGGACCCATTGACATAAACCGACCCTTTCTTAGAAATAGCTAGGAATATGTCTTAGTTTAGGAAATATAAACCAAAAATAAACTTTGTACAGCGCGCGTCTTGGTGGAGCGGAGGCTCCCGGCGCACCCAGCGCTGTTTGCTTGCCTCTATTTGCTTAATAAATTGCAAACTTTGATCGTAATCCTATTTTGGGACTAAGTTCTTTTCACACCTGGGGGCTCATCCGGGATGGCTTTGGTTCCTGAATTCTGACTTGATCAAGGAGGGGCGCCCCACCATTTGGTGGCTCCTGTTCGAGTCAGGTCGGGACTAACGCCATCCTGAACCGGAATAAAGGCAAGCAAAGAATTTGATTTTTTCAATGAGCTCCCTTGCTGGCTGCAGCACTATATGTTGCCCGTAATTCTGCGTGCAAAGATCCGAACGAAGACAGAGTCGTAAGTATTTAAGGCGCATACCGTTCCCTTGGGTGGGATTCGGTTGCCTGTGTGTGTAAGAGTGTGACTGAGACAGAACTTTGTTCCAGAGCCATTGTGGAGGTCTTCTAACCGCGGTTCCAATCTCCCGCGAGGGACTTGGCCGGTGAAGGACCAAAGCGATTCCTATAGGATTCGTGGGTGGGTGGTGGGTCCTAAACCCCCTGCAAGACACTCCTACTAAGGTAACCAAGGGCTGTAGGAATTGCCACAGTAAAATTCCTAGATGGGCCAGACAAAATCGAAGACCAGGGACCACGAGAAAGGGAGCAAATTGCCAGACATACCACCAGAAAGTCCTTTAGCAATAATGATTAGAAATTGGAACAACAATTCCATATTGTTGGCCCCATAAAAGGAAAAAGTAAATTAAAAATGATCCAGTATTGTATGGTAGAATGGCCAAAGGAGCCTATAAGACCACATCTCTTTTGGCCTGTTTTCGGTTCTTTTGAAGACTGGATTCGCCAGGCCTTAAATATGCATGTTAATTCAAAGGAACCTTTTAGTCAGGAGGAAAGTGATTATGCAGGATTATGGATCAGGACTTCACGTCCTTTTCCAGCCTCAATACTTACACTAAAAGCAGAAGAAGAAAAACAGGAAAGAGAAAAAGATGATAAATGGGAGCCATTAGATAACCTACCACCTCCATATCTTAACAATCCACCCCCGGCGGCAGCTCCCCCTCCGGTGGCCGTGGTATCTCCACCAGTACCACCGTTGCCCCTGCCTCCACCACCAACAGCACCGGAATTAGATCGACCCCCGGCTGCACGTATGAGAAGTAGGACTGCCGTATCTGAGGGAGCTTCTCTGTATCCCTTACGAGAGGAACCCCTCGGAGGCAATCAGGGAGGCATCGGGTTTGTGGCAGTCCCATTAAATACTACAGATGAAAGAAATGGGGACCCTGTTAGGTGATCCCTTCGGAGCAGCTGAAAAACTGGACCAGTTCCTAGGCCCCAATACTTGTACTTGGGAAGAAATACAGTCCGTTTTAGGGATCTTATTTACTGCTGAGGAGAAGGGAACGATTAGGCAAGCTGGAATGAGAATCTGGGAAAGACAGAATCAGGCAGGACCCCCGGGAGACGACAAATGGCCAAATGTGGATCCCCACCGGGATCATCAACAACCCCAAGGAAAACAGAATATGAGGGACTTGAGAACATTAATCATACAGGGAATAAGGGAAGTGGTTCCCCGAGGGCAAAACATTAATAAAGCATTTAATGAACAACAAGGGAAAGATGAATCTCCAACAGAATGGTTGGAGAGATTAAGGAAAAGCCTACAAATGTATTCTGGAATTGATCCGAGTACAGTGGCCGGAACCACACTCCTTAGATCACAATTTGTGGCTAGATCCTGGGGGGACATAAGAAGGAAATTAGAAAAGTTGGAAGACTGGCAAGAGAGAGGATTAGAAAAGTTACTTAGGGAAGCACAGAAAGTATATGTTAGGAGAGGTGAGGAAAAACAAAAAGCAAGAGCCAAAATCTTTGTAGCAGCAGTAAGAGAAAGCCAGAGAAATAAGACCCCGTCTGGAGAGAGAAGGGAAAAAGGAATAGAGAAAACACCCAGGGGACAATCTTATCGAGAAAGATCCACAATTCCTGTCTGTTACTATTGCAATAAGAAGGGACATGTTCGGAAGAACTGTCGCAAGCGGGAACAGGATGAGAAAGTATTCAGAGAAGAACAGAGGTGTCAGGGGCTATATCTTCTGGGGACTTCAACATCAACAGAGCCCTTGATAAAATTATTAATCGGTCCCCATAAGGAGGAAGTTTTATTCTTAGTGGACACAGGGGCTGAAAAATCCACTATTAGAAAACTTCCAAAAGGAATAGAAAAAGGGAAGAGTTATATGTCAGTAGTAGGGGCAAAAGGAGAACCTTTTCAAGTACCTGTCTTGAAAGATGTAGAAGTAGAAACAGAGAAAAAAAATTGTCTTAATGGTTTACTTTTGCTCCCTGAAGCGGAGTACAACTTACTAGGAAGGGATCTGATTTTGAAACTAAACTTGAGCATTCAGAGTCAAGGGGACAAACTGCAGGTTAAATTTCACACTTTAACACAAGAGGATGAAGAAGCCATTAACCCTTCAGTATGGTGTAAGGAGGGGGAAACTGGAAAGATAGAAATGGGCCCCATAAAAGTGCAAATAATAGATCCGCATTGTCCCATTAGAGTCAAACAATACCCTATACCAGTGGAGGGTCGAAAGGGATTAAAACTTGTACTTGACAGACTTCTGGAAAAAGGAACTTTAGAACCACGTATGTCACCTCATAATCCACCCATCCTCCCTGTAAAGAAATCTGATGGGTCATACAGGATGGTACAGCCCCTGAGAGCTGTCAATCAGCAAACAATCACTAAACTCCCTGTAGTGGCAAATCCTTATACTTTACTGAGCCATCTATCCCCCAAACATACTTGGTATAGCGTAATAGATTTGAAAGATGCCTTTTGGGCCTGCCCCCTGGGTGAGAGATCCAGAGATTATTTTGCCTTTGAGTGGGAGGACCCTGAAACGGGATGAAAACAACAATTAAGATGGACTGTACTACCAAAGGGGTTTACAGAATCACCAAATTTATTTGGACAAACTGTAGAGAAAATCTTACAAGATTTTACATTACCCAGGGAGGCAAAATTATTGCAATATGTGGACAATCTATTAGTAGCAGGAGAAACTGAAGAAGGAACCCGAGAAACTACTATTAAGTTGTTAGATTTTCTAGGAGAAAAGGGATTAAAGGTGTCTCGATCAAAATTACAGGTTGTAAAACAGGAAGTGAAATATTTAGGGCATTGGCTGAGTAAGGGAAGAAAGAAGTTGGATCCTGACAGGGTATCTGGGATCCTAGCCTTAAGACCCCCACAAACTAAAAAGGGAATTTGGCAGATATTGGGATTATTAGGATATTGTAGACCATGGCTTGAAAGCTACAGCGAAAAGGTTAAATTCTTATATGAGAAATTAATAACCAACTTCAGGGATTCACAGAAGATGATCACAAATTTGAGGAAATAAAAAGGGCATTAATGCAAGTGCCTGTATTGAGCCTCCTAGATCTGGGAAAACCTTTTTATTTTTTTTGTGAATACATCAAACCAGACAGCATATGGAGTCCTTACTCAAGACTGGGCAGGAATTAAGAAACCCGCGGGGTATTGTTCTAAGTTACTTGATCCGGTAAGTAGAGGATGGCCTGCTTGTCTCCAAGCTTTGGTCGCTACAGCATTACTAATAGAGGAAGTTAGGAAGATTACCTTTAGTGCTCCTTTAAAGGTGTATACTCCACACAATGTCAGAAGTGTTTTACAACAGAAAGCGGAAAAATGGTTAACAGATAGCCGGATCCTAAAGTATGAAGCAATACTAATTGACTCCCCTGACTGAGAACTGAGGGTAACCTCTGCTCAGAGTCCAGCACAGTTTTTGTTTGGAGAACCATCGGAGAAATGACAACACAACTGTTTAGAGGTAATTGAAACCCAGACGAAGGTAAGGCCAGATTTAAGGGATACTGAATTGGAGAAAGGAGAAGCACTGTTTACAGATGGCTCCTCCCGGGTATGGAAGGGAAAATAAAATCAGGCTATGCAAGAATTAATAAGGACCTAGAACCTGTGGAATCAGGACCTTTGAGTCCATCATGGTCAGCTCAGGCTTGTGAGCTGTATGCCCTGTGAAGGGCCCTGGAATTGTTAAAAAAGGGGAAAAGCGGGACTATATTTACAGATTCTAAATATGCATATAGGGTGGTCCACGCTGTTGGAAAAATTTGGGAAGAAAGAGGTTCAATTAATACTCAAGGGAGGAATTTTATACATCAGGAATTAAGAGTAAGAATTTTAAGGGCATTAAGAGAACCAAGGGAGATAGCAGTGGTACGTGTGAGAGGACACCAAAAGGGATTAGATTACCAAACCAGAGGAAATAATTTAGCAGATAAAGAAGCCCAGGAAGCAGCCTTGAGGACTCAGGACGTAGCACAGGAGGAAGAAAGACAAGAGGAAGAAGAAAAGAAGTTTAGCCCTGAGGAACAAACAAAATTGGAGAGAATAGGAGCTAAGTTAGAACAAGGAAAATGGACCCTGCCCGATGGGCGAGAGATGTTGCCAAAAGCCTATGCTAGGCAAATATTGGAACATTTGCATGCACAACACATTGGGGTACAAAGGTGTTAAGTGATCATTTCCTTAAACAATTTGGCTGCATTGGGATTTTTGAAATCGCAAAGCAAATCACACAGGGTTGCTTAACTTGTCGGAAGATAAATAAGACAGTGTTTCGACAAGTAGCCATGGGGGGGAGAAAACCAGCTTGCAGACCTTTTGAGAAAGTACAAGTTGATTTCACTGAATTACCAAAGGTAGGGAGGATAAAATATTTGTTGGTAACAGTAGATCATTTAACACAATGCGTAGAAGCTTATCCTGTAGCATGAGCTACGGCACAAACAGTGGTAAATATTTTATTAGAGCATTTGATACCTAGATATGGGATAATCCAGTACGTTGATTCTGATCAGGGCACGCACTTTACTCCCAAGATAATAAAATTATTGTGTCAATCATTAGGTATTCAGTGGGAATACCACATTCCGTGGCACCCACAAAGCTCGGGGAAAGTAGAAAGAATGAATCAAACAATAAAACAACAATTAGCTAAGTTAATGATCGAGACACAAATGCCCTGGACAAAATGTTTACCATTGGCACTTTTAAACATAAGAACTAAACCACACAGTGAGACTGGATTATCGCCATATGAAATGTTATATGGCATGCCTTATTCTCAAGGGATGCCTCTAGGGAACAGTGTAGTTGAGGATCATAGTATCCAAAAGTATATCATTACCATCGGAAAGAGATTAAAAGAGCTGAGAGAAATTGGGATGATGGCTCAAACACCACCTCTAGGTTTTGCAATGCATCAGTTGAAAGCGGGAGATGAGGTGTTGATAAAAACATGGGAAGAAGAAAACCTATCTCCCCTCTGGTGATTTGAAGAATCAGTCAGCAATATGCAGGCGGGCGGAGGTTATCTTTATTCGGCAGCGCTGGGTGCATGGGGGATCGCGCCACCAAAGTCATGCACACCGAGGGGGCTTTTCAGTCCCCCCTTTATGCAAGCTACTCAGACCTACTCATTAGTTTTCCAAGAAATTGTTTATATATTCATTACAATTCTGAGAATCCATTTACATATCTCGTGCCTGCGCAATGTCCTTGAGGAGTTGTCTCTACGCAGACTCTATTCCTTAGCGGCCATGTTTAAAGTCTCCATCTTCGCCACATCGCATGTACAACAGGAATCTAAGACAAAATGTCCCTTCTAAAGGTAATCAACCCAAGGACTTAGCAGTCTGTGCGTCCGTCATGTGGCAATAAGGGTCCTTGGACATTTCCCGACTTTCAACTAAACATAGGTGTGTCATCCTTTAGATAAGTGGTACGGCATTCACTATTCACTGGGAAGGACCTTTTCTTGTTTTATTAACTACAGAAACAGCTGTAAGAACTGCTGAGAAAGGATGGCCACATGTTTCGCGAGTAAAAGGTCTGGTGAAGGAGTGGAAAATAACATCGGAACCAGGAAGAACTAAACTAACCATCAGAAGAACTTGACGAAGCCTTCATCAAAGAGCATAAGCTAAGTTGCTGTGGGAATTTCATTGTAATTACTCCTGTAGAATTAAGCAGTAACCGGGAACAGTTAAGAGCCAGTAATGTATTAATTTATACGAGGATTGACAAAAAGTCGTACCCTCTCAAGCCCCTGGAGAGGAGCCGGTACTAGTGCCTGTCCGTCGTGTAAACAGTGTTGTTTATTTTTAAGGGCTAAGTGTTCCAAATGTTTTAAGTATATTACTTCCCCAGGAGGAGGACAGGAACACTATCTAAATAACAGCTTAGAGTTTCGGTGTATTCGATACAAAGCCACCACCCCCTTCCATAACCTACCCTGGGTAAGGTTTTATTGTTGTTGATTTAATCAAGAAGTGTTTTTAGGAAATAAGAGGCAGTAATAAGCTATCCACAATATATACCAAAATTTTTGGGACGCAGCATACAAATTATCTCATCTGGCTGTTTAAAAGAGGCGATCCCTTAAGATTAACGAAGAGGGCAAGACCGCATAGGGAACTGGTGCTGCGGCTTGGAAGGTCTGCCAAGGGCTGCAACCCCTTCGGGCTGTGACCATCGATCGCTATAGCCCTTACCGGACCTCTTCTAGTCCTGCTTGGGGTGAGTTCCTTAACCCAGGCTACGACCAACAACTGCAATCAATGTATAGTAACTACTAGAAGGGGACGGGTAAGTTCCCAAACCTTGGTGTATCATCCGGTCTATGACTGTAAAGACCAGAAAACAGGAAACTGCATTCATAACCAAACCCAGTATGCTCTGTGCAGAAAAGGTAACAGGACCGTCTGCTATGATCCAAAAGAACTCCCTTCTCAATATTGGGTGGAAATTAAGACAAATTCGGAAGTAGGTAGATTAATTGGAACAAGTCGGGTTATAACCAATTTGAACACGTCAGTATCAGTAATCTTTGATGCATGTGATATTATAGATGATGATCCAGACACTAATTGTGGGAGTTTGGAGTGGAGACGGTACTATAGTAATCAACCAAAATACATCTGCCCCGGCGGACGTCAATGTCAAATAAACCCTGATCATGTACCTAGTCAAACCGCGAGGTATCAATTGGCACACCTATGCCGAAGAAGGGGATGGTCCTGTGTATGTTGGGATACTGCAGGCTGGGGATATGGTAATCCACGTGGAAGTTTACAAGCTTCAATCACAAGGGTACAAACAGACAGTAATTGTGCAACCCGTACCTGCAATCTAGTAAATTTAACCTTATAAATTTAGAGATTTGGAAACAGAAGAGAGTAACCAAAATTGGACTTAAGATATATGGACCTGGAGAAGACCCGGGAGTAGTTATTAATATTAAAATCAAAGAAAGGATAAAAGAATCAGTGCAATATAGACTGTTATTCAACTCATTTTATCATGAAACAGAAACAGGAGTAAAATACGAAATTCCCACAGTTGCTAAAAATCTATTTATAAATCTTGCTGAAAACATTGCTAAGTCATTGAATATAACTAATTGTTATGTTTGTGGTGGAACAAATCAAGGTGAACGATGGCCATGGGAGGCTATGGAGAGCAACATCAGCAATCCCCAAGCATGGGAAACAATGAAAAAGGGTAATAGAAAACAACAATGGGTACTCCAAACGAGTATAGTTGGAAGGCGTTGTTGGCAAAATCTAAAAAACCAAAGGAAGACAAGTAGGTAACCTGGAGTGTGAAGGAGGTTACCTATGGAATGAAACTCAGAATAGCTGGGATAAATGGGGAAACCCACAGGAAATGAATCATCAATGTAAGAACTGGACCAATGGAACAAACACACCAAACGGTTGGCCAACTCCTGAAGGACGTTACTGGATTTGTGGCAAACTAGCCTATGCATATTTACCAAAGAACTGGACAGGATCCTGTGTATTAGGAACTATAAGACCCAGTTTTTTCCTGTTACCCAGAGTTCGGGGAGAGCGATTAGGGGTCCCAGTATATGCTGAAGCTGATGAGCTAAGGAAAAGGCGCCATAAACGAAGCTTACAAATGGAAATTGGAAATATAATGAATGGCCTCCTGAAAGAATCATTGCCTATTATGATCCAGCTACGTGGGCAGAAGATGGATCCTGGGGTTATAGGACCCCAATATATATGCTTAATAGAGTAATTAGGCTACAAGCTGTAGTAGAAATAGTTGTGAATAAAACCGGAGATGCACTTGGATTAATTGCAAAACAAAATACCAAAATCACTTAGCTCTGGATTGTTTGTTAGCACAAGAAGGAGTCGTCTGCGGAAAATTTAACCTTAGTAATTGTTGTTTAGAGATTGATGATGAAGGAAAAGCCGTAAATCAGCTGATAAAAGAAATGAAGAAAATTCCACATGTCCCAGTTCAAACTTGGAATGTAATCAATCTAGAAGGATTGGGGGGGGGGGGGGGGGCGGAATTTATAGGCGGTGGTTGGCTTACTAAAATTGGGATCATTGTATTGGGGATATGTGGAGGATTGCTAATCATTCCATGTTTAACACCTTGTTTTACCAGATTAATACACTCGGTTATACAAGGGATACAAATATCTGTGGTACCTGTTCACCCAGAACCAGGGAAAGAGAAAACCCATTCCCTGATGATAATAAAAACAAAAAAAGATCCAAAATTGACACCAATTCGACAAGTGTTGACTCGACTGGAAACGAAAACACGAATCAATACCATAAAAAAGAAGATGGGGGATGGTGAAATGTGTGCATTTGATTCGTGTCGATATAGAACAATGCTAGGACCGCAGGATGAAATGTAACCTTCTGTCTGACAGACCCTTGTATAACCACACGCTTAAGAAAAACAGAGTGATCAATGTCTATAGTTCCTGTATCTTGCAAAGAACATCTGGCTACATACCTGATTTCTGTATCTTAAAAAGGACATCTGGTTACACACCCTGATATGCAGGCTGAGCTGCTAACAGCAGAGTGTTAAGTAAGAGAAGTTTACAGGGCGCACGCGTAAAATCTAGGGTCATCCTAAGGGTGAGCCGAGGAAGACTGCTGACTTCATCCACCGACCGCCCCACAGGGGTTAAGAAGACCCTCGGAGACAGAAAGAGCATGCGCCACAAAGTACACGCCTGTTCCAAGGACCCATTGACATAAACCGACGCTTCCTTAGAAATAGCTAGGAATATGTCTTAGTTCAGGAAATATAAACCAAAAATAAACTTTGTACAGCGCGCGTCTTGGTGGAGCGGAGGCTCCCGGTGCACCCAGCGCTGTTTGCTTGCCTCTATTTGCAGCGCTGTGTGTTAGATTTCTGACCAAAACAGCGGTGATAACACACCAGATTTTTAGCTAGTGCTGAACAGTGTCAACAACTTCTCTTTCTCACTTGGCCACAACCCACACAGGTAAGTTCAGGGTGGGCAAGAAGTCAGGAGGGTACGCAGCTGCAAGAGAAAAGGTGGAGCGGGGAGCAGGGCAAAAAATCCTGAGATACCTGCAGTGAAAGAGGAATTTTGCTTTTCTGTAAGTCTCTCCTCGCCCTTTTTAAACACATGTAATACTTCTATGCCTGTGCACACACTCATGTAATTAATCAGAATTTGTGCACGTGGCCTCGTTGTTGACTTGGCCAGCATGCTCAAGGCACTCTAAACAAAAAAGAAGTGTTTGTCAACACAAAGCGCATCAGGTAGTGTGGTCACATGGAAGACTAAGAATCTTCATATGCATCAGATTTGCCAAAAAACCCAAAATACAACAAAAACCCCAAACTTGCCTCCAGCTCTCAGGTCAGTTTTTATCAGGAAGTTTTATTTTCAACATTCCTTATATGCATACCTTCCTTCATCCTGAGACGTTTCACTGGACGTGCTATCGTCCGGTACTTGACCATGATTGCCACTGGAAGAGCTCATCTGCTGATGAGCCTTCTGCTTTGAAGGCTGTCTTTTACTTTCCTTTGCACCTTTGGCATTCAGGGCAACTTTAGTGCATTACACGGAAAGAAAGAAAAAAATCACCGAGTGAGTAGGTTTGCAAAAAGTATTTCTGTGAAACAGACATACTTAAGATGATGTCCAGAAACAACTGAGACGACAAATATCTATGATAAAACCACAGACTTGACTGCAAAGATCATGGAAGATGCCCAAGTGCTTAAAAAACCTGCCCCTAGGAGTGAGGGGGACACATGGAATCTGCGCTAGATCCAGGTTAAGCTGGACTATATCCAAATAGCCACGGTACAGAAAGCATCTAGAGCAGAGATTCCTTGAAGGACAGACAGGAAAAAACTCCTGCTTAGGTTTACATAAAAAGATGTGTGCCTTCTTTAGACTTTTGAGACCGGTTCGGTAATATCATCTTCCCCTGACAAAGGGCATATTAACTTAATGAAAACACCAACTGCACGGAGATCACTAAAATCACCTAGAAAAGGGAGTAGTAGCAAACCCCAAGTTCCTACTTTTCTTTTCTAGGTGGCCATTTCCTAAAAAAGTAACGGCTTTTTCCAGTCTGCTTTTCTTTCTGGTTTTGAAGATGCATTTTGCCTCAGTATTAACATGTAAATCACAGGAATTTGGGTGGGTTTTGTTTTCTTTTTTTGTCCCCTTTTCTTTTTTTTAGAGCAGGCAACAAAATTGAACCTCCATCGTGAGCTTCGTGTTTTCTAAAAAGAAATTTTCTTCGCTTTTTGAGAAGCAGTGGACTACTCACTAGGGCTTTCACCCCTGGGGAAACTACTTCAACTACTACAGTATTAGAAAACCTAAGACACTTACATAGCACTACAACTAAGAATTAGAGATTATTTCCTTAGCTTACCCTTTCATTGGCATTTTAATCAATTTTGAGCTCTCCCCAGATGAAAAACTCTTTTTGTTTTTTTCTTCTATAGTGTTTTCATTCTCCATTTTCAAACAGGCGTTCTTCCTTAGAGTAATCTTTTGCTTCATTTGCCAATTAGTCATGTTGCCTGGTGGCGTATTTAATTTATCCAGGCATTCCTGTTTTGCCACCGCCTGTGCTCTTGAACATCTTTCTTTGCTGTTTTCTTCTCAACCTATAAAAACAAAGTTAAGCTTCATGTATTTCTTAGTATTTCTAGAAGACAGAAACACCACACCCAAGATGGATTGATTCAGGGTTTACCTTTGAAATAATACAAAATGAAATCTTTTTTTTAATCCATAGAGAAGCATTTTCACAAAATTACACTACAGTGTGTATTATGTCATTGAGAGTTCTTCAAATTCACTCATCATGAGAGACATAACAAAAATACAGCCCTTAGAAAGGAAACAATAGTGTATCTTAAAACATGAACAACAAAAAAGTGAAAGCATTACAGATGGACAGTTAGAAGGACTGCAGCGTTAGTTGTAACACCACCAGAAAAAAATCAAGTGGAACTGTGCTGGGCTACTGCTCCCTGAACAAGGGGAGGAAAGAAAAAAAAGATCCCAAACCCACAAACACAAATGGTTTCACAGGAAAGAGGAACTTTCACAAAAGACAATGAAGACACACCATGCAGATAGCACAGCACATGAATTAATAGTCAAGACCCTGTTCAGAAGCTATTTTCATTCTTTGATTCAGACTCAGAACCGACATATTTATATGGATTTCTTTTTATGGCAATGAAGTGATAACTACTTGCACTGGAACCGAGTGCCACCTGCTGTTAAACTGGAACAATAATGCATTCCGTTTTCCAAAAATGGGGAAAAAGACAACTCTCCACTGCCCTCTTTATTCACCAGTCACCTATTTCCATTAGAACAAAACCCAATTTGTAGGAAGCATCTTCCCTTCGTGACAAATAGCTGAAGTGAACAGGACCATTGATCCGGAGCGAGATTAAAGAATAAAGGAGTAGCAGGTGAACTACCTCTTTTGGCAGCTGTACCTTCTCTTTCTCCAAAGCCGGGACTACTACTTGCAGCATTCCTACCTTACCCTTAAATCTTCCCGTATCTTGTTTTAGTTCTTCATCAAGATTCCTTTTCAGCATGGCACATGATTGCTGAGCATTTGCAAAAAGACTTTCCATTTCTGTTTCTCCTATTTTGTTGTCGATAAAGCAGTCCCTGGGAAAACCGTCACTAAATCCAGAGTCTTTTCCAGGTTCCCTCTCTGTTACAAAAAGTGCATTTTCATCACGTGTAGAAACTGGTCTTATTTTAGGAATCATATTAGAAACGTCATCCAAAAGACTTGGGTTTTAAGCTGTATCTCAGGAAGTATTCACAACCTCCCACTGCATTTCTGCTGCTTCCATCTTCATTCTCTTCCATTTCCATAAGAGGCTTTTTTTTTCTCTCTCTCCATTGGCTAGAGGCACCTTTGTATCATTGATATTATTTGTGCAATCTTCTTCATCCGTACTCCAGGTATCTTCCGTGTTTGCATTTCAGTTATCTTGATCAGAAAGGACACCAAGACTCGGATTACAGTTTCCATTTTGGGTACTTTCCCACCTAGCATAAGTTTAATATCTCCAAATTCACCTTTACTTTCTAAGCTGTTACTTGACTCTGTTGCATGAGATGAAACAACATGAGAACTCTTCAATTCATCGCTGAAGCCATCTACTGACACTTCTTCCACAAGGGAAGTAGTTTTCCCAGCTTCATTAATTTCACCAAACAGCTGCTTTAGTTCTGCTGTAACGTTTTGAAAACTTGTTTTCAATTCCCTTTTCTCATTTTCAACCCACATTCTTGCATACCTTTCTTCCCAAGGTTTTGAACGTAACTGCTTGTCAGCACTGTGCAATTCCTCATTTTCCGATGTAAAATTTCTGCCTTATCAGTGGGATTTTCACGTGCTGGTTTTTTCTATCAAGTTGGTAGTTTCTAAAATATATTTATCCTTAAGTAAACAGCTACAGACAGAAAGATTATCAAGAAAAAACAATACAGTTAATCGATGCAATTCCTGTTGCAAACTCATCCTATAATAGAAATAAGGCATTTTGAAAGCCATTTTTATAATAAAAATCAAGGGATACTAAATGAAAGGTTCACTGCGTCACCATCTTCTTAACAAGAGAAGGACTCGGAAACAACAGTTTCTTGGGTTAGATTTGCCTAGGCATTAGCGCTGCTTTTACCTTTTCGCCTGCTCGCTTTCTGTAACTGCCGGCATTTGTCACAGAGCATGTTTATTTTTCACGCTTTATTGCTTTAATACCATTTTTCATTAAAACTGCCAACATTTTTCTCACCCACCCTCCTCCCTCCATCGCGCTCTACTGTCTGGCATTGCACAGTCCCCGGCCGTCTAAGCTAACCCAAGGGGAATGAACATGACAAGCTTCTTACCGTTCACCACACAGAGAACTGGCTAAGGGAGGATTATTTCTTCAGCCAAGCTTCAGAAATAATAAATTCCACTCCAAGGTGCAAAGGAAAGGATTTATTAGGGAAACCTGCCTGCTCCTGCCCTCATCCCAGAAATCAGGAACCCAAGCTTGCAGGAAAACCGCACCACGCCTTAACCCTACCCAGCCCCCTCAAGCCCCTGTCCCCACGCTCTGTTTCTCAACAGCTCCAACTGCTTCTGCCCCGTGTCACAGTCCTGCCCACACGCTCCCTCCCCACACGCCTCCTCGGCTCGTGGTGCCTTCTGAACAGGGCCTGCAGCCCTGGTGTCCCAGCGGGCTGAGACCCTCACGCTCCTCGCGCTCCCCTCGTCAGCCAGGCCCTGCTCTCCCGCGGCAAAGACCCCTCCGCTCACAAGAGGGAAGGAGCACCTCAGCCAGCCACCACCTGTCTCACCCTCCCCCTTCCCAAGCTCACTGGCCAACTACTACCGCCTTGCAACAGGCTTAAGTCCTGCGCTTTGCCTGCTAGAATTAGGCACGTCCCTCTCTCGCGATGCCCGGCTGTGGGGTGGAAATCATTTGCTACGCTGTCCCTTCGGGTGTTCCAGAGGACGCCAGACCCCGCTGTGCAGCCCTGCCCCGCACGCCCAACACAAGCAGGACGCCTGCCTTATTCCCCTCTAGGATACCCTCTGAGAAACCCTTTTCAAACACTTCACGTGGCCAAACAAGAGCGTATTTTGCAGAGGCTGGGGAAGCCTCAGAAAGGTCACCACATCTCAAGGTGTTCTCTTTGACCTTTGGCTTACAAAGAGTAAGACCGGCATGTTTCATCAAACAGATCAGCCTATTACAGACAAATCTCCCTCTTCACTTGAACGTGCATTTTGCACAGGCAAAAAAACCCGCATTTGCCCGCACTGTTTCTCAGCAGTGCACAAGAGGAAAAACACCGCTCAAAATTTAAGCAAACCAACTGAAACCAAATCAGTGTAACAGCAAGCATCCGGCATAGTGACAAGGATTTTACCCCACCATAAGAAGACTGTATCCAACTTTACTTCAGACTGTAACGCAGCCTTCACCTACAGGACTCTCCCTTCAGCATTATTCACTGACTGGTAAGTTTTCTTAACCTTAGTGTATAGTACAACTTACTGAATCAGACTGCAATCCAAAATACTTGGGTTTACATACCCACACCCCATAATATTCAATGGCGTCCTTCACGTCTTCTTTCTCAGCTGATGATGACGTATGAAAGGTAGATCCTGAGTTCTCACATGCAGTGAAAAACCACACATTTTTATAACCAGCGTGACTTAATACTACTTATTTACACCTAGAGTGCATCTTGAATCATTCTACTTGTGACAAAAATCTTAACACAAAATAAAACATCCCCTCAAATTTGTGCACTCCTAGAGAGAAAATTATCATCATACAGATTGAAGATGCATCTGTGTGAAATCCTTTCTTCCAGGGCATTATACCTTTTAACGTATACGGGAAATTGGCTGAAAATCACTATATATGGTCACAACTAGGCCCTTCCTGTTTCTTAAACATGCACAACCTCTCTCTCTCTCATACGTAGATATACACCTCTGTATCTCTGACACACTGTGCGCCACACAGGATTCCTCCAGCAATTTCCGTTTCCCTGTGTGTTGTGCACAGAAAATCACGAACAACAAAGTCACAGGCTTGAAATCTTCAAGACCCCAGCTTTATTCCTTGCCCGACACAAATGTGTCTCTAGACATGGATCTAGACAGAGTATTTCAGTCAAACTGCTGCCCTGACAATAGATGCCTGAGCAGAAGACCCACTGATGTTGCTGGAAAACTGAATTGTACTTCCAGACATTGCGATACGGATCCTGTAGAAGTGATCTTGTAGAAAAGAAAAAAAAAAAAAAATCACTACGAAAAGTTATATAAATGTATTACTGACATGGAACAAGACAAACAGAGCGCAAGTGCTATCGGCTGCTCTCCAGAAGAGTTGCACCCTGGGTTTCTTCTCCCTTCTCTGTCGGTATTTCAGCTGCTGCTCACAGACTGGAGTGACGCTGACACAACATGGCACATCCCAGGGTGACAGCGGGTGGGTTACATGAGAGCGGCTGCCATTGCTTCCCCGCTCCCCCAGCACCCAGCGGTTCTTACAGCGCGCAACAGACGAGCAAAACCCGTTTCAGGCCGGGCTGGGAAGGCGAGGGGCAGGGAGAGGTCACTCACGGACTGACACAAACGCCCACACAGCCCCAGCCCGAGCCCCAGCCCAGCCTTCCCGGCCCTGGCACTTTGCATTCAGGGGGGCAACTCTCACGGGAACCGGGGGGCTGGTGTCAGTGGCCTCACACAGGGACCATCTGCTTCTGACACGACAAACGGGCTCTTCCCCGTCAGGCTCTCCTCTCCCTCCTGACCCTTGCCCACAGGTTCACAGACAAACCACAGCCGCCCCACTCGGGCTAAGGATCCTCTCACTAGGAAGCACACCCGGGAGGAGGCGGCACACGGGCTTGGGCTCCCAGGCTCCCGGGAGCACAGATAATGCAGATTGAAAACTTGACATCTGGTCGTCTTCAGCTCACCTAGGCTTTTGTGCATCTTCATAGCTCCTCCCAACTCACTTCACACGCCATTTGTCTGAAAGCAGAGGAGAAGGTAATCCTGACACTTAATTTCCACCAGTTCAAAGGGAAACAGCTGGTGCTGAAACCCCTTTTATTCCAGGAGTCCTAGCGCTGCAGCTGAAAAGTGCTTATAGGTATAATTTCTAATGATGGGTGTCTTCAACATAGAATGATTGCTTGCCACGTTTTTCTAGCCTCGGTATCTCTGGCAAAATACATGTGCAAATCTTACTGCATAAAGTACCAAGTCCCTCAGCATTTCTAGAGGCCACATTCCTCCTCAGGGCGGGGAAGGGAGAATCACTTCCCTATTTCCCTGCCTGCTGGTTTCAGATGTGGTGCGACACTTCACAGCAGTGCTGGGGGTAAAGCTGGACGGCGTTATGCAAACCTAAATATTCTGCCTGGCTCCAGAAGGCTGCGGGTCTCCCCAGGCTCTTTTACACACGCTCCATCGCTGCTATTGCTTCAGCAGCAGCTTTACCTCCCAACAGAGACTTCCTTAAAAACATGTTCTGACTTTCCTGAACAGTGGATTGTATCTCACAGTTTCGTTGATTTGCACAGCAGAATCCTGCAGTTTCCGTTGAAGCTAACAAAGACGTGTGCTTCCAAACCCAAGCACATCCAGCGCCTCCACCATAACTCTGAATTAGAGCTATTGCCTAAACCACTACATGCTGCACACGCTGCCCGTGCCAGCCCTGGCTAGCCCAGCCCTGTTTTACCGATTCATCCAGGCACTTGCATCAGTGCCTCTGACTTGGTGCATTTACACATGAGAAACCAGGCCTTTCTGACCAACACCCATGCACCGGTTATTTTTTAATTAATGACACATTACTAATAGTCAAAATCACTTGCGCCGCAGATTTTCCCTGAATTTCTTCACAGCATCACCTATGATTGCTGTTGTCAAATACATGACTGCTGCTTTCTTTACCTGCAGGAAGCTTGGCACAACACGTACAATATTGTACAACATACAGCTCCAGCTGACAGTCAGACCAGAATGACCTTCCTGCAGTGCAGGCGGGCTGCATGTCTCCAGTAGCCCCCACAGCCCCAGCCTGCACTGCTTTAGAGACAGCAAAGATCCGCGCTGATGAGAAACGCTCTCACGCACATGGCATTTCACCTTGTCCACGGATTTGAAACATGGGTTGCTTCGCAAAATTTAATTTTATGGTTTCGTTCCAAGGCAAAACAGACTGTCCAACAACTTTTGACTTACACTAAAAACCATAAATATCCACCGTCCGTATGAACAGATACATGCCAGGATATGTACTGCTGATGAATTTTTTCACATGTTGCTGGGGAGCAATACCTGCACGTGTTCATCTTTTTGTCCATCTCTGCTGGGATTCCTTCTAGCTGGGTACGTTGCATCTCAGGGTTGTATGGAGGGGATTACCTCCAAGCAGCGGGACAGATCACCCCTGTCGCTCCTAAACTGCCTCTGCTGAGCATCTCGGTGCCTCCCACAGTGGCGGCTTGCTCAGGAAGAGGTGGCCTGTGATGGCTCCTCTCCAGTGCACATGCCCACAGGACCACCGAGCAAAGGACTATCCCACACCATCCTCCCCCTCTCTGAGAAAGAAAGCACGTACCTATCTATGGCTAATCTCCCTTCTGAAGCAGTACAGCTCAGCTGAGACCTCAGACTGCTTTTCTGCAGCACCTGGGATTCTTACCAACACTGTCTCCATGGACTCTACCCGGACTCAGTTTTGTGCAGAGGAGGTGTTTACTGCCGCATGCGCAACAGCAACGGCAAGGGCAGGCAGCGCAGTGATCTCCTGTTACCGAACGTGCTGCTCTGGGACTCCCAAACAGGCGGTCAGTTATAGCCCTGGCAAAGTTCTCCAGCAAAGCCACCCGTGATTTGTACCCACCTCAGCTGTACAAACACGGTGTAAACAGAAGCAGAGCGGCTCTTCATCTCCAGCACTCTATGTCCCTTTCCTTCCCGTGTCACCACCACCTGCAAAAGCGCTCACGGAAATGAGCAAACCCCACCCGCCAGAAAGAGGCAGGGCTTTCAAAGGGAAGGAGGGTATTCAATGGAAGCTGCAGATGTGCCCTGCCTGGAGAAGGCACCACTGGCAACCCCTCCTCTGTGAGAGCTGGGGAGATGCAGAGGGGGAGGAAGGCAGGCGTCAGGGAGGAACTAGAAGCCCTGGTTTGCTACTGCTGCAGTAGCCCTGGCTGTGGGGACAATAGAGCTCGCCATGAAATGACGATCAACCAAAACATTTCAGAGGGGCACAGCAGGGAGCACAAGCTGCTGGGCGTCAGCAAAGGGCTGTGCTCAGCTTCTCTGCGGCAGGTTGCCATAGGCAAGGTGAACACGAAGCACAGTTCTACCTGCCTTGCAGGGGCTTGGCCTGAGCTCCCCCTTTGCAAACCAAGTCACCCTCCCACCACACCGCACAATCTCTGCTTCATGTATGTCCCAGCAACTGGGGTACCACATGCAGAGAAATCTGAGAGGTCCCCCCTGGTCACAGCTCTAGTCATCACTGGTTCCAACAACTTCTGATGCTCAGGGTGTCCCCTGCGCCAGGGGTCCTCCCTCCAGGAGCCCCTCCTCCTCTCCATTTGCCCTGGAGTAGACAACATCACACCCATCCTGGGGAGATTTAAGCCCCAAAGAGCTCAGAACTGGCTGAAGCCAGCACAAAAGCCTATCTTCTCTCTGAGAGTTGCAATGTCCTTACACCCTCCCTGTCCTTCCCGTCTCGATCAGAAACCAAACAGGGGAAGCGGTGCACGCAGATACACAGAGAATACTGAATGGGACACACTGGCTCCTCTTCTAACTCCTTTATTGTCTCAAAGGTGTTTTCATTTTCTTTGAGGAAAAAGAGAGAAATATGTAGAGTCCCCAGGTTTATCCCTGGTAAGCACTTTCACATGTTCATTTAGTAAAGCAGATTAGATTGATTCCTCAGAGCTTTTTTTTTTTTTTTTTTTTGGGAGGGGGGGGAGGGGATTATAATGAACTCATTCAGTTTTTAAATCAGGCTTAGGAGCCGCGACTCACTGGCTATGAATACATGTACACACATGCGTGTACAGGACAGCACAGAATACTCTATTTACTCATGTTATAAACTGAGACCACAATGGATCATAATCCAATTAAATTTTTTATTAATTACAGCAAGTAGAATACGAGCAAAGACAGCGCTGGACGACAGGGGAGTCTGCGCTTCGCCAACTGCCGTCCTGAGCAGTTCAAACAGTCCCTTTTTATACTTTTTTTACTTTCGTGTTCATGAGGTAGTGGAGGTGTTGACCCTTCACTCATATGTCCTTATATGGCGTTGTCTGTCCTGTTTCTGTCGGTTCCTGGACACCTGGCGGTTATCTTATCTTTCACAAGCGGCATCCTGGACACCTGGCGGTTAACTTATCTTTCGCAAGCGGCATCCTGGACACCTGGTGGTTATCTTATCTTGCACAAGCGGCATCCTGGACACCTGGCGGTTATCTTATCTTTTGTTGCCTAATCTTTACATTGGGCTTAACATAAATCTTAATAAACAATACCCTAGTCCATAGTTTCTTACAATCCCCCCTATTCTTTTTATCCTATTATTGTTTATTAGACGCTGCTTTCATTCTCGGCACTGCGAACAAACCTTTTTCCACAATCCCAACATTTATCATAACACTCACAAGGTAATACCTCACAATTACAATAGGCATAGTTCTCACGTGGCATAACGCATTCGCAACAATCTTCATCCTCATTAATAGATACACTCTTATATTTTGCCCTAGACCTCGTAGTTAAAATAAGCAATTTAGCTATGTCAAACCGTTCTCTAATAAAGTGTAAAATATAGCGTAATATACAAGGCCCAAATATAAGTCCCAGAATCAACATAATAAGTGGTCCCGCTAAAGCAGACAACAAAGTGGTTAGCCAAGGTGAGATATTAAACCAGTTTTCATACCATGACCTGCCCGCCTCACGATCTTTCTTACGTTGATCTAACCTTTTCCGGAGTTCAGACATGGTGTCCTGGACTACTCCCGTATGGTCAGCAAAAGAACAACATTCTTCATTGAGAGCTACACATAACCCTCCTTCCTTTAAGGACAATAGATCTAATCCTCTTCTATTTTGCAGCACTACTTCTGATAAAGACTTTACTGAAGTGGCTAAATTTTGGATAGATTGTTCTATTTTTGCTAAATCCTCATCTACAGCCATCTGCAAACTTTCTAATTCCTGACCTTTTACTAGGGAGGCTATGCCTGTACCTGCTCCAACTCCGCCCGCTATCAGCAGTGTAGCTAGGGTTACCACTGTAATTGGCTTTCGTTTTTGCCTATTCAGGTCTCCTTCAAAGTGGCGTAACACCTCCTCGGAGGTGTGATAGGTCAGACGAGGAACAATAATCACCTGTACGCAAAACTGAGATTGATTAAACACGTTTAGGGATAGGCAAGGCGTTACTCCGATGTCTGAACAAACCCATTTAGCTCCTGGTGTCGGGATAGCCCATTTGTCATTTTGGTTCTTGTGTTTCTCTATATTGGTGTTAGTGACTGTTCGGTTGCACAAAGGCTGATACTTTTCGGGCACTGTACCTATACATTTTCCTTGACCTGTTACCAATTGAATAGTAATTCCTTGCGTATGGTTCCTCTGGTCATCCCATGGGCATTCTCGTGGGTTTGAACCATTAGACCATTGAATCCTACCTGGTTTTCCAATTGCCTCAAAATATGGTGGTCTAACATTATAACATAACCAGCATTCCTCAGTTAAATTTGGTTTGCTTTCATTGAGGGCACGATAAGAGGCTTGCATTAGATTCCATAAGGGGTCGTTGGATTCTGACAACTCTAGATCCCTGGATAAGGAGAATTCAGTCACAGTGTCATTAGTTTTTTTCGAAAGGGAGTCTGGAGAAGGGGTTACGACAATTATGGGGGCAACCTTTTCTTCAGATGAAGTGGGTGGATTCAGGACCAGATTTGGTCCTACTGGTAAAGGATCGTGAGGTATCGGTTCCTTTTTGATAAGGAAATGTCCTCCCCTATCGGTTCCTGATTCCCAAAGTCTAGCCCCCCATGTTTTTCCTATCAACCAACCTGCATCTTCTGGGTGTGTCACATTAATGTAGATTTTGTCACATGTACCCTCATTCAAAAAACCTCCATTTGTTCCATGTTTCGGTGGGTCACATCCGAAAGGACCCCACCCTACCCATAAATACTTGTCTTAGTCAACCTCCCAGTCTGAGGCTACTGTTTCACAACCCCAGTAGGCACAATAATAATGTCCTGGGTAATTACAGTATCCTTTCTCATGGTTCGAACTAGGGCAAAAATAAAATCCATGTTTGTTCAGGCAGGGTTTTACCGGTATGAGATCACACAGCGCACAGAGAAAACTAGGGGCTCCTGGAGTAACTTGAGTCTGAATGGTTACTTGTCCTTCCCACCTGATTAAGGTCCATTTAAAAGGTTCATGAGGGTTTCCATTTGCTTGGGTTATTATCAATAACAAAACTAACGGTATACCAGGAAAAAGGGTGTCTGTCAATTTTGCTAATTTAAGTATATTTTTACCAGTCCTGGGGAAGTTCGGCCATTGTTGCTTTAGTGTCCCATTGTTCTGGTTCTGTTCTCCACAGTTTGTTCCTCCTCTGCCTTGCCCGTCGACTCGGTTGCTTCGAGCCACGGGGTGTACCATCTTCTCGGCAGCAAGGGAATTCTTCAGGAGAACAGCTGCTTCGGGCTTTCTGCCTGTTTACATAGGCTTCCCACTTTGCAGCTTTAACTAATGGGGCAAAGCAAGACACGGTTAGTACTTCCCTTCTGCACTTTATAGCCAAGATTTCAGCTACAAAGGGGACTGGTTCGGTGGAGTGGTAACAATAATATTGAGGGTTTATTCCTTTGGCAAAAATTTCCCACCACTCATGGGATTCTCGAATAATTTCTTGGTTAGACTCTAATTGTTTTAATTTCCACTCAGTAAGAGTTCTTTGGATTTTCCAACACTGTGTGCAAACTCCTATTGGAGGGTATCCGAATTCACAGTGTGTCCACCATTTATCCTGGCATACCTTACACCTGAAACAAGCAAATGGATAACAATTGCAGTTCAAATTATTACACCTAATTCATATATCTAGAGTGCATATATTATTTACATCAGCATATCTTCTATACTTGATATTGTGTGGTTGCATAAGTTTAGCAATTACACTTCTTACACTTCCATATATAATAGATAAAAAGCGAGATAACTATAGCAAATGTAAACAATAATACACACTTTATACCAAAAGGTAATGCGGCAAAATAATCAAATAAAATCTCTATCATAACTTTATCTTCTCAATGTTATCTTGGTGTCACCTGGAGTACTGATTACTTTCCAGTGGGGTCTCGTCACTGGGCCTTTAATGCGACTGGCATGAGTCCATCCACGCTCAGCAGTCCGGACAGCCGTTTCTGTTGTAAGCAGAACAAGATAAGGTCCCTCCCAATTGGGTTTTAGGGTTTCTTCTTTCCACGTTTTAACCAATACCCAGTCCCCAGGTTTAAGATTATGAATTTTTAAGTCCAACGGTGGTCGTTGTACAATCAGTCCATGTTCCCAAAGCTTGTTACGATGTTCTGCTAATTGTGAAACATATTCATTAATCACACGGTCTCGAATTAAAACATTTGTTTGTGGACTTTCAATTCTATAGGACATTCCATACACCATTTCAAACGCTGATATTCCTACATCTGCTCGGGGTCTGGTTCTGAGAATTAATAGTGCCATGGGTAGGCACTTAATCCATGATAATTTGGTTTCTATCATTAATTTAGTCAAAATAGTTTTGATTTCTCCATTCATCCTTTCAACTTTTCCCGAACTTTGTGGATGCCATGGCGTATGGTATTCCCACTTAATACCCAAGCTTTCTGTTAGATCTCTAACAATTTTTGACACAAAGTGTGTTCCTCTGTCCGAGTCGATTACTTCAGGTACTCCATATCGAGGTATAATGTCTTCAAGTTACACTTTAGTAACTTGGTTAGCAGTTGCCTTGGAGGTAGGAAAAGCCTCAACATAATGTGTTAAATGATCCACCATTACTAATAAATATTTGTAACGCCCTACCCTGGGTAGTTCAGTAAAATCCACTTGTATGTGTGAGAAAGGTCTGTATGCTGGGGAACGTCCTCCAAGAGGCTTTTGTCTCATGTTGTTTCGATTAACCTTTTTACAGGTCTCGCAGGCTGCCGTGACTGTCTTTGCTATGTTATATACACCTATACAGGCAAACTGTTGATTGAAATGATCAACTAACGCCTGGGTTCCCCAGTGTGTTTTACTATGTATTTTTGAAAATATTTCAAGTGCTATGCCCTTCGGCAAAACTTCTCTCCCATCTGGCAATATGTACTTACCAGCCTGTTCCTTAGCTCCCATTTGTTCTAGTTTTTCCTTTTCTGCAGACTCAAAACTCAAATTTTTACTAACAGGTATTTGTTGTATAGTTAAAATCGTACTATAATTGCCTGCCACTCGTTTTGCTTCTGTATCAGCTGCATTATTTCCCCTAACTTGGTAACTTGTACCTCGCTGGTGTCCCTTTATATGTACAACTGCTATTTTATTCGGCATTTTTAATGCCTCCAGAACTCGCCGAATTAATTCGGGTGTATCAGTTCTTTTCCCTGTGAGTTAACGAATCCTCTTTCTTCCCATATTTTCCCAAAAGTGTGCACTACTCCGAACGCATAGCGTGAGTCTGTATATATAGTTCCATCCTTTCCCTTCAGTGACACTAATGCTTTCCACAATGCATACAGCTCACAGGCTTGAGCCGACCAGCTGGCACTCAGGGGGCCTGATTCTATTGTCTTAAATTCTCCTTTTTCCAACTTAACGATGGCATATCCGGACAATCGTTTACCTTCCACTATTCGTGATGACCCATCTATAAATAATACTTCTCCACATTGTAGTTCTTCTTCTTCTAAGTCTGGCCTAATGCGTGTCTGCTGTTCAATTGTTTGAAAACAATTGTGCAATAGTTCATTACCTTCTCCTGGGTACAAAAATTCAGCGGGGTTAACTGCTCCAATAGTTTTCAAAGATAGTTTAGGGGATTCTATAAGTATTCCCTCATACTTTAATAATCGGCTATCTGTAAGCCATTTTTCTGCTTTTTGTTGTAACACTCCCCTGATATTATGAGGCGCATATAAGACAACTTCTCCATTAAAGGTAATGCGATTCGTTTCCTCAAGTAATAAGGCAGCAGCAACAATGATTTGTAAACAACTCGGCCAACCCCTGCTCACAGGGTCCAACAGCTTTGATAGGTATGCCACCGGTTTCTTTTGTCCGGCCCATTCCTGAGTTAATACTCCGAATGCCGTTCCTTCATATATGTTAACAAATAAATGGAATGGCCGCTTTAAATCTGGGAGGCTTAAAACCGGCGCTTGGCTTAGCTCCCTTTTGAGACTGGCAAACTGCTCTTGATCCTGAGGGGTCCACTTGGGCATTTTGTCTTTAGACAGTTGTTCATATAAGAATTTAACTTTAAAGCTGTAGTTCTCTATCCATTGCCTACAATACCCAAATAGCCCTAATGCCTGCCGAATTTGCCTCTTAGTGACAGGCATAGGTAATTCCTGAATTCCTTTAATGCGCTCTGGATCTAATATCTTCTCGCCGTTAAACAAATAATGCCCCAAGTATTTCACTTTTTCCTCCACAAATTGTAACTTTTCTTGTGATACCCGTAGTCCCTTTTGTGCAAGAAAGTTTAGGAGTCGAATGCTTTCTTTCCTTACATCCTCCTTATTATTCCCTGCTATGAGCAGATCATCTACATACTGTAACAGCACGTTTCCCGTTTGTACTTGGTATTCTTTTAAGAGCTCTTCCAGGGCCTGTCCAAACAGATTAGGGGACTCAGTGAACCCTTGGGGGAGCACGGTCCATCTCAATTGCTGTCTACGGCCTGTCTACGGCTTAGCTCAAAAGGGAGCTAAGCCAAGCGCTGGTTTTAAGCCTCCCAGATTTAAAGCGGCCATTCCATTTATTTGTTAACATATATGAAGGAACGGCATTCGGAGTATTAACTCAGGAATGGGCCGGACAAAAGAAACCGGTGGCATACCTATCAAAGCTGTTGGACCCTGTGAGCAGGGGTTGGCCGAGTTGTTTACAAATCATTGTTGCTGCTGCCTTATTACTTGAGGAAACGAATCGCATTACCTTTAATGGAGAAGTTGTCTTATATGCGCCTCATAATATCAGGGGAGTGTTACAACAAAAAGCAGAAAAATGGCTTACAGATAGCCGATTATTAAAGTATGAGGGAATACTTATAGAATCCCCTAAACTATCTTTGAAAACTATTGCAGTAGAATGTCTTCCCATTCAAAGGCAAAATAATCACGGCATTCTTCTGCCAGTGGACAGGCCCAAAAGGCATCCTTTAAATCAGCCACACTATACCAGGAGTTATGGGGTCCTAGCTTGCTTAGCAGTGTGTATGGATTTGCTACTACAGGGAACCGGGTGATAGTTCTTTTGTTTATTTCCCTTAAATCATGTACGAGCCGATATTTCCCATTTGGTTTCTTTACAGGCAGAATGGGGGTGTTAAAGGGTGACATACAAGGCTCTAAGATTCCTTGTGCTAACAATCGATCCATTTCTGGTTTTAATCCCCTCCGTCCTTCTAGGGATATGGGATATTGCCTTACCCTCACAGGTATGTGGGGTTCGGAAATTTGGATTTTAATCGGTGGGATTTCCAGTCTACTAATTGTGTCCGGAGAGTACCAGACATCGGGGTTAATTTGTTTTTGATCATCCACGGTCAAAGGATAAGCAGACACTGTTAGCTCTTGATTTTTTACTTTAATTTCTAATTGCAATTCAACAATTAAATCTCGTCCTAACAGATTAAATTCTGCTTCAGGGACGAGCAAGAGTTCACCCATTCCAAATTTATTTTCAGTTTCGAATACCACATTTTTGATTTTGCTTACTTTAAAGGGTTCTCCTTTTGCCCCAATTACTTGTACTTTTTCAGGGGAAACTTTACATCCCTCAGGTATATGCTTAATAGTTGATTTCTCAGCCCCAGTGTCCACTAAAAAGGTGAACTCTTGTTTATGGGGACCTATTTTTAATTTTATCAAGGGCTCATGATGACTCCGGTCCCCTAAGATATAGAGCCCCTGACTCTCCTATTCCGTTTTCAATATTTCCTCATCCCTGATCCTTTCTCTGCAATTCTGTTTTATATGTCCCCTTTTTCCACAGTAAAAACAACATCTCTGTTCCTTCTTTACTACTACGTTCCCTTGTTTCGTTCCAGCAGTTCTGTGTTCACCAGTTCGCTCTTTGCGATCCTCTCTGACCGCTGCTACCATCATTTTTACTTGTCGCTTGCTGCTCTCTTCTTCCCGCCTTACGTAGACTTTCTGAGCTTCCCTCAATAATTCATCCAACCCTCTATTCTGCCAGTCTTCTAACTTTTCAATCTTCTTTCTGATATCTTCCCATGATTTTGCCACAAACTGAGTTTTGAGGAGCGCTTGCCCTAAAGGGTCGTCTGGATTTACCCCAGAGTACAGCTGAAGGGCTTTCCTCAGTCGTTCCAGCCACTCAGTAGGGCTTTCATCTTTCTTTTGCATTTCATTAAATGCTTTATTGATATTCTGGCCACGGGGTACTGCTTCCCTAATCCCCTGAATTACTATAGTTCTCAGGTCCTGCATATGAGTTCTATGCACTGGATCCTGATTATCCCAATTAGGTCTTTGGAGTGGCCATTTAATATCTGCTTGGGGTCCCTGGGCATGCTGAGCATCCCACAGTCTCATTCCTGCTCGTCTAATCATATCTCTTTCCTCGGTAGTAAATAATTGACCAAGGATAGATTGCATCTCATCCCAAGTATAAAGGTTTGGTCCCAAAAATTGATTTAATCTTTCTGCCACTCCGAGTGGGTCCTCAATTAAGTTTCCCATCTCGGTTCTTTTAAAATCTCGTAGGTCAGCCGAGTTTAGGGGTACGGAAATATATCCGATCACAGGTTGAGGTCCCCCCATGGGTATTTCCCTTAGGGGGTACATCTGAGCTGCCCCTTTCTGACTTCTAGTTACGCGTCTAGGAAGAGGGGGAGACCCTTGTTCCGACTCTGGTGGGGGAGTGGGCGCTCTGGGGACCTCTGCGGGAGCAGGAGGAGGAATGTAAGGAGGGGGGGTTAGAAGGGTTTCGTCCAACTCTTCCTGCTTTTTCTTTTGTTTAGTTTTCATTTCATTCAGTGGGTAAAGTCTAGCTCCCGGTCTTTCTAGCCACACTTGCGCATATCGACTCTCCTCCGGGTTAAGGGGTTTTTTATTATTAACCCAGAGGTTTAATTGCTGTCTTACCCAATCTTCTTCTGACCCATAGACTGGCCAAAAGACATTTTTAGAAATTTTCTTCCCTCCCCATATCTTAGTACAATATTCTATCATCTTCTGCTTATCTTTCCCTAGAGTTCCAGGGAAATATCTCCAATTGTCTAAGATATATGCCAGAGGGGTATTCTTAGGTACAGTGGGTACCCTTCCCATGGGAGTCGAAGGCTTGCTGCCCTTCGCCCCCATCTTCTGGAATATCCACAAACATACACTCACTCGCTCCCCTTGTTCCTGGCCCAGTCCCTCGCGGGAGATGGGAAACGCAGTACTTAAGAGTCCGCACTCGCTTGGTTCAGTATATCGAACCTCTCACTCGTTATATTCCAGGAGACCCAATCCCGCCCGAACGGCAAACCCGCGAACAAATTTGCAATATACTTACACGTCCTGCGTCTTCATCCGGACTCCCGTGCACAGAATTTCTATGGGATTTTACCGGTTTCTCCTTTGCTCATTATTCTAGAATTTAGGTTTGTCGGTAAGGTTGGAGTAAGCTGTTGGTCGCGGGGCCGCGAAATGTCGCGGGGCGCCTCCCCGGAGGACCAAAGCCCACCGTTCCTTATCCGAGTCACGGCACCAGAAATTGTTATAAATTGAGACCACAACGGATCATAATCCAATTAAAATTTTATTAATTATAGCAAGTAGAATATGAGCAAAACCAGCGCTGGACGGCAGGGGAGTCTGCGCTCCGCCAACTGCCGTCCTGAGCAGTTCAAACAGTCCCTTTTTATACATCTTTACTCCCGTGTTCATGAGGTAGTGGAGGTACCCTGCGCATGCTTCAGTTGTTGTTAGGGGGTCGTTTTCTGCCTTCTGGTGGTCGTTGAGGCCGAAGTAAGAAGTCTTCCTCCTTTGTCCCATAGTTGACCCCTCACTCATATGTCCTTATATGGGGTAGTTTGTCCTGTTTCTGTCGGTTCCTGGACATCTGGTGGTTATCTTATCTTGCACAAGCGGTATCTTGTGGCTATTTATATCTTTTGCTGTCTGACCTTTACATTGGGCTTAACATAAATCTTAATAAACCATACCCTAGTCCATAGTTTCTCACACTAGGGAAGATCAGAAACTTATTTCAGACTTAGAAGGGTCATATAATGAAGAGGGATGGGCTTATACCCCACAGGGAAAATTAATTGTTCCCTCATATTTACTGTGGCATTTAATACGGGAAGCACATAGGAAGAGACATTGGGGAATGGAGGCTCTGTATAAGCATCTGATAAAAGATATTGTGGCGAGAAATTTATATACCACAGTGAGACAAGTGGCTCAACAGTGTGACCTTTGCCTCCAAACTAATCCAAAGAATACTCCCAAACTAGAAATGGGCCAGATTGGAAAGGGTAATGGGCCTGGACAACAATGGCAGGTTGATTTCACGGAACTTCCAAGAAAAGGGGGGTACCGATATTTGCTGGTATTAACTGATACCTTTTCAGGTTGGCCAGAAGCGTTCCCAACCAGAACTGCCAAGGCTCGGGAGGTAACTAAAATACTAATACAAGAAATAATACCTCGCTTTGGGGTTCCAGCAACCGTATCCTCTGACAGAGGACCACACTTTGTTTCAAAATTAGTGCAACAAACCAGCCACCATTTAGGTATAGATTGGCAACTTCACACCCCATATCGCCCTCAGTCGAGTGGCCAAGTGGAGAAAATGAACCACTTAATCAAACAGCAAATTGTAAAACTGGGACAAGAAGCAAACTTGCCATGGCCTCAGTCTCTCCCTTTAGCCCTTTTGCGTATACGGACAAGACCAAGGGTGAGAGAAGGACTGAGCCCTTTTGAAATTCTGTATGGACGCCCCTATGGAATACAAAAGGGGACATCAATGCAAATTGGGGACGAAATTATGACCTCCTATATGGTGGCATTGAGCAAACAGCTCAATAAAATTGGAAAACATGTAATTGGGACCCGAGGAAGGGGTCTGGATGGGCCTGTACATGATATTCAACCTGGAGATTATGTATATGTAAAGTCTCTTGCAGAAAAACCCTTGAAACCACAGTGGGAAGGACCATACCAAGTACTCCTCACCTCCTTCACAGCAATCAAAATTAAAGAACAGAATGCCTGGATTCATCATACCCGTGTGAAGAAGTCGCCACAAAAGCTTTGGACATGAGAAATTCAAGGGCCATTAAAGCTCAAGCTAAAAAGATAGGATGTGGGTTAAATTTAACATGATTCTGATAATTTTACAGGTGATAGACACAGCGGCCTGGCGAGAGAACTGGTATATACAGGCGATTCAAAACATCACCACAATTTTAAATAAAACAGATTGTTGGATCTGTACCCAAATACCAAGGCATGCTGGTTATGAGATACCGTTAATAGGCATCCCACTGCCAGTTTCCCTAATGAACCGCCAAGATGGCTCCTTTTGGGGAAATACAATCTGGAGCACAGACCCTCAGGTTAAGTGGGGACGGGGACTAAAAATAACTGTTGAAGAGACCAGCATATTAGGGGATAACTGCCTAGTAAGTTCGGGGAAAGGGCTGTTTATGGGAGAACACCTAAATTGTAACAGAAGTCGTACATTAAATATGACAGGTAGAGATTTGGGATTTTTGAAATTAAACTATACCGGTCTCCTGACCCCACAAGGGACAGGGTGGTATTGGTTGTGTGGCACAACGGCTCATAAAGTCTTGCCCATAGGACGGCGAGGAGCATGCACTCTGGGAGGTCTGGTCCCCAATATTACTATCATTGACGGGTTAACGCGACCCCCCATAAGAAAAAAACGAAACGTTGTAAATAACCCCCTCATAAACAGACCAACGAGTTTCCACAGTTTTGCGCGATGGTTCATTCCGTTTTTAGGGGTTAGTGAGTTGGAAAAGGCAATAATAAACATCTCAGCTGTAATAGAAACAGTGGAAAATAGGACAGTTGATGCCCTCCTGGCACTCCAGGAGGAAGTTACTGACTTACGAAAATAGTATCACAGAATCGTATGGCTTTAGATTTGCTATTAGCCTCCCAAGGGGGGGTATGCACTGTGATCAATATAGATTGTTGCATGTATGCCGATCAGAGCGGGCGAATCACCGAGGACCTCCAAGAAATTAGGAAACAAGTAAATATTCTACATAAAGTGACACAAGACAACACTTCTTGGAGTTTTTTTGAATTATGGGAGAAATTGACATCCTGGTTGCCCAATCTAACATGGTTAAAACAATTATTTGTAATGATCATTGTAATTGTCTTTCTATTTTTAATTATTAGTATAGCTGTCCGTTGTGGATTTTGGTGTTTTAAGGGAACTGGAAATTCCTATAGCGAATGGAAGAGAAATCAACTGTACACAAAAATTAGAATCTAATCAATACTTCGAGTCTGAGTACAAGAATTTACTAATTTCTTTGAAAAGGGGGGACTGAGAGAGAGGGGGGGGGGGTAAGAGATAGGGTAGAGTTTAACGATTATGATAGTTTGCTTAGCTGTTTAGGGTAAAGTTGTAAAATTTAACGATTATGATAGTCTGCTTAGCTGTTTAGGGTAAAAGTTGTAAAGTTTAACGATTATGATAGTCTGCTTAGCTGTTTAGGGTAAAGTTGTAAGATTTAACGATTGTAATAGTCTGCTTAGCTGTTTAGGGTAAAGTTGTAAAGTTTAATGACTATGATAGTCTGTTTAGCTGTTTGCCAAATCTTACACGGTTTGCTTGGGTGCTGTGATAAGGTGTACGGGAGTAAAGGGCTTCATGACCATGTAAGTCCAGCTTGATGACCATATAAGTCCAAAGAAAGATTACAGCCTTGCAAGAACAAGCCAAAGCCGGTTCTGCGGTTTGGACAAAGAGCAGGACGTTACTGAGCCTGCGCCAGGTGTGGGGGCAACTAGCGGTCACGAGGAAGACTCACCTGCCTTCATCCTCAGGACCCCTGACGACCACCACCAGGGGACACTGCGCAAACTCAGTTGAGAGAAAAATATGGAAATGACTCGCAGAGCTAATTTTAATACAAAGCGGGGATAGGTAATGCATATGTATAGGCGTATTACGACATAGTTATGAATATGTAATGAGTTGCCTTATAAAATCGCGCAAGTTTTCGCGCCAGGCGCGCACGATTTTTGGCGGGACTACCCCCGTGCTGCCCAGCGCTGATTAAACATACCTACTTTACAATCTTATGGATTGTGGAGTCCGTTTTCCGCGCGTCATAAGGAACCAATCTGTTTAAAGCACGCGACCTCTGATAACATAAATAAACTCGTGCTTCTGCACAGTAAGTCGGCATTTGCTAGCATCAAACAGCGCCCTGTCTATCCATCGCAGCAAACTGGAGACCCCGATGTGATGGGTTTATGAACCGCCAGGCTGAGCGGCAGGCTGCAAGTCCCACAGAACGTTGAATGAGCTGCTGAAAGGTAGCAGGAACCGGCAAATGAAGTCCCTCTGGAACTGAGAGATGAGCTGTGGGAAACATGGGAATCAAGTGTCTTCCCCTGTGAGGGATGTATATGGACTCATAAAGGGTCTTCTAGTCAGATCCGGGAGCCCATGCCTCAGTCTCCCCAAATGGTGACCCCTATGGTGGTGTTCCCAAGCCTTGGAAGAATAAGGACGGAACTGGTCGATAAAAAAGGCAGCTCGTGGAAGAGGGCTGCGTTCCGGAGGAGACGGCTTGGCTGAACGATGGTCTTGCTGGCTGGACCAGGCAGACAACCTAAACCCCGAGGATAACACCTGTATGCATCGAGACAGGTGAGCAGCCAAGAAACTTTAGAGACTTTAAAAGAAATGAAAGTGTTCAGCAGCCAATTGTATGATGCTGCCGCGGAGGGGAGCTCCGTGTCGGGAATGCATTTAACATCTTGGTGGCAAATTCTGACTACTCTTTGCCAAGTGTGGACTAATTCTACTAGCGGTGCTAAACCAGAGGAAGCTGTAAATTCCACCGACAGCGCAGCTCTTCTCAAGACACCGTCAGCGATGGTGATTCTGTCCACACCTCCTCTGCCCCCAAAGCTTCTGTCACTGACTGCAGCGACCCTCACAACACAGGACCAAGCACGGGAACAGGACAACTCGGACAATGATTTTATTGACAATGATAAACCTTTTGATCCAGGTCCTATAGATCTGGAAAAGGAGCTAGACCTTTCCACCACCCCCTTGTCTCTCCCGATGCATTGATTGTATTTTGGGGGAGGGTGAAAGGGGGTCTGAGGGATTGGTGGCAGGAATGCAAGTGGGAAACACTTCAGTGATGGGTTTTGGGAGTCACTAGGGCATGTTCAGTATTTTGTCAGACAAATCAACCTGCAGAGTGGCAGCCTGTGCAATACGAGGCTGTTAAAGGGTTAAGCAAAGCAGTGGGGGAAGGGAGGATTCATAATACATTTGCTATGTCCCTTCTTGAAGTGATGGCAGAGCCTTATACACTCACACTGCATGATTGGAAGTTACTGCTTTGTATGGTACTAACTGATACAGTATATGATGTGGTTATCTGATTTTTGTGAGCTGTGTGTAGTGGCCTTGACTGAAAACCTTAATCGGGGAATTGCTGTTAACTGTGAGCAGTTGGCTGGAGCAATTAACTGTGCCGATTCTGTGACTCAGGCAAGGTATCCCAGGGACAACTGTTTGCAAATGAAGGAATGGCTATTAAGGCAGTCAGGGTGCGGGAGTCTTGCCACAGTCTTGCAGGGTCCTAGAGAGTCACTAACTTTAATACTAACTTGATTGATTGGCTTCAGAATATTTTGCAGCAAGTCGAACATCAGGAAGCTCAAGGGTTGCTTTTAAAACAACGAGCTGTGATAATGTCAATGAAAACTGTAAACGGGCAACTTTCACAATCGCAACCCCAACATGTGTCAAATGATTGTAACGCAGAACTCACAGCAGACTGTAATTCTCAGGCTGAGTTCTGGAATGCAGCATAACACATTTTTGCTTCTCTAATCTCTTCTGTAAGAATAGTACACGCTCTTAACTTGCTTAGTAAATTAGGCTGCTAGCTTGCTAAAAAAAGTAATACCACAAATACTATTTTTTTCCTGGCTTATTAACAGATGTTGATTCTGTCCATCATATGTTGCTACAGAACCGAGTTGCTATTGATTTTTATTATTAGTACAGGGACACAAGTGTGAAGACTTTGATAGGATGTGTTATGTGAATCTGAGTGACCACTGTGAATTAATTTACAAAAGTATACAAAACTTAAAAGCCTTAAAACAAAGATCTGCAACAGAGCCAGGGGCGGGAGGCCTTTGGTCTCTTCTCACGGCTGGGAAACTTTGGGCCATGACTCAAAAGTATTACAGGATTTATTATAATTATCTTTAACCACCTTATTGATGTTTGCCTTATGTCTCACATACCTTTTTTTCCTGTATTCAGTGTTTAGTTGATTGTAACATAAATCAGGTCATGGTCACCCAGCTACACACAACCTTTGCCTTGTCGCAATTAACAAGCAAAAAAGAGGAGGATAGAGAATGTCTGAAGAGAGATGTAGGAGAGGAAGCTGGAGAATATTTGACCTAACAAGAGATGAGAGAACAGCTGGGTATTGTGAAGGAGACTAGGAAAGATAAACATGGTTATCTAGTGTTTAATAGGTGTCTGCATGCTTGTAGTGACATATAGCTATGTAACTGCATGAATGATTCCTGCCCTGAGCCTGGTGGCGCATACAGCTGCGGTTTGTGTCCGGGCTCAGATGTAAATAGGGGCTTCTCTGTTATGGTAAAAGTGTTTCTCTTTGCATAAAAAAGAGAGGGAATGAAGGGAATGACCCCAGAGGTATGTTCAGAGAAAGCATGCGATGTTTCGAACTTTTTGACTGAACCAGTTCTTGTTTGGTGTGCCCTTCCATCTATGTATAATGTTAATCCAAAAGAAGTTGATATTGTTTGCACTTGGAATGTCGATAGTTGTCTTTCTGTAGATGCTAATGTAGTAGGAGGCTATGATGGGAACGTGTCGCAGCGGTTCTTCTCTTATCCAGAGTAACAGCAGGGAAAGCATTAAAGAGTTAAATCACCTTGTTTGGTAGGCAGTTCAGAATCTGAGTCAAAATTGCCACTGCTTTTTGTTGTTGGTTCAAGGACATGGCTGTGAGGATTTTGATGGTATGTGCTGCGTGGATTTTAGGCGCCCCATTGCAGCAACATGTTAACAAAATCTGAGAAAATGTCAGCCTTTTTGGCATCCATTCACTCAGTTGGCAGTATTGTTTGTTTGCTATTGCCTTGGTTGCTGTCATGTTTGCAAGGGCCCTGCAGAACATGGCAAACCTGGTACTAGCTGTTCAAAAACAAAAAGGGGAAATTGTAAAACTGTACGGAACAAAGACAGTGGGTTATTTTGACATTGATAATATGTCTTAGTTGGTTTTTTATTTGTTCTATTACTTGTGCCTTGTTTTTGCTCGGTTTCAGGGGTTCTTTTGTGCAACAGGAAGGGGGTGATGCAGGAGCGGGCTGGAAACCAGGACCATGCGTGGCAATCAGTTAGCTGAGGGGAATGTGCTCGAGCTTGTCTAGACAACAATTAACATGATGAGGCATGTTTACAGAGCACAGGGGAGCGGGAGACGGATGGCGCCAAGGATGGCGCCAAGGAAAGGTAACACCTTGCTGTTAATTGCTGGTAGGTAACCACCAATCAGGGATTGCCTAGTATGCAAGGCTTAGCTTCAAGAACCAATTAGTTTAAAACGTGCAGCCAGCTCAAGCCGGTTGTACAAGGCCTTGGCTCGGTAGGTTTGGAATATGTCAAGGGGTGGACATTCCATAACCACTCTTGGCAACTACCTGCTGTGGTTGAACATCCTCAGTTCAAAAAGTGTTGCCTTGGCTCACATGGAATGCTGCATACATTAATAAGACTCTCAGAGGCTTTTCTTCTCCAGAGTGAACAGCTGTAGAACTCTCACCCTGTCTTCCTGGGAGACATGTTCCAGTCCCTTCAAGAAGCTTGGTGGCCTTTTGCAGGACTTTAGTAGGTCAACAACTCCCTTGCTCTGGGAAGCCCAGCCCTGGACACGGCCCTCCAGATGTGGCCTCAGCAGTGCTGAGAGGAGGGGAAGGGTCACCTCCCCCCATCGGCCAGCGATGCTTTCCCTAATGCAGCCCAGGGGGCCGTTGGCCTTTGCCATGAGGGTGCATCGATGGCTCCTGCTCAGCTGCTTGTCCTCTGGCACCCAAAGGTCCTTCTCTGCAGAGCTGCTCTCTGGCCGGCCTGCCACCAGCAGGATAGCCCCAGGAGGGCTGGATCACGGGCTGGCCTCCCCCAGGGGCTCGCTCAGCACCAGCAGCAGCATCTTGCCCATCCTGGAGATGAGCTTCAGCTCTGGCACAGGCCGCAGGGTGCTACAGAGTCACCTGGGAGAGCAAAGCCCTCTCCTGCCAGGGCTGCGCAGCCCAGGCCTGTTGCCTTCTGGCCTCGGGGACTGCAGCCCTTGCTCTCGTGGTGGGAACGTCCTTCATCCTTCTGCTGCCCCCTGCCACCCGCTCCAGCATCCTCTGCTGGGCAGCAAACCCCTCCCACACAAGGGCTCCCATCCCTGGGTACCGGTGTCCGTGTGACAAGCCTGCCCTTGGCCCTGGTGCCACCCCTGAGGTGCTGCAGCCCACATGGGCCCCAGAGCCCACCGCCTGGGGCGTGGGCAGCAGGAGCCCCCTGTGCCACCACAGAGCTGTGACATCAGTGCCGTAAGCGCTGAGGAGGGGCAGGGCAGCTCCCACGCCTTTGGCGGTGGATGGAGACACAAGGTCTGTAGGGGAGACCTTGTGGAAAGATGAGGGGAGGGGGACGCTCTGTGTGAGGTCAGGGCAGCTCAGATACATGGAGCTCTTGTATTGGACAGGCAATGAGGTTGGGTGAGAGCTTGAGTGTGGATCAAAGGGGAGAGCAGCCAGGGTGGCAGTGTGGGAGGAATTGGTTGTGGTTTGACACTGGCCAGCACCCAAATGCCCAGCATCTGTTGCTCACTGACCCCTTCCATGCCCAGCTTGATGGAGGAGAGGATCAGAGGAAAACTAACAGGTCAGGAAAATAACAGTTCAATAGGAGAAGCAAAAGCTTTGTGTGCAAGGAGAGCAACAGGAGCAATTCGCTCACTCCTTGCCATGGGCAGCAGGGGTTCAGCCATCCCCAGAAAAGCTGCTCTTCAGCACATCTATCAGTGACACGGGAAGACAAATGCCATGACCACAAATGTCCTCTTTTCATCCTCCTTTCCCCGAGCTGTTATTGATGAGCACAACACCCTGGGATATGCAATATCCCTGTGGTCACTGGGGGTCAGCTGCCCCAGCTCCTTGCGTCCCCCCAGTCTCCTTGTAGCGCAGGCAGAGTGTGAGAAAGAGAAGCCTTGGTGATTACTCTGCAGCGGTGGCCAAAACACTGGTGTGTGGTCAGCGCTGCCTTAGGAAGAGATGCAAAGCACAGCACCAGAAGGGCTGCTGTGAAGAAAATGCACTCCATGCCAGCCCGAGCCAGGACAGAGTGACAGGTCATACAGTCAGGGTGAGGCATGAACAATGTCTGCTTGAAATGACCTGAGGAAACCTGTGGATCACAGAGCCTGTCTCTTCTGGGGGAATCCGTCTCCTTGGTGATCACTGCACAGGTAAGCAAGGATGCCAGGAGCCCAGGGGCTTGTGGGTCAGTTCCCCAGACCAACCAGGCCACCCACTCTGATGCTCATCTGCACCTGGGACTCCCCAAAGACAACAATCTGCTCAGGGATTTGAAGACCAGTGCCACCTTGCTTCTAGTAGTGTGCAGTTGTGGTGTCCCTGATGGCCAGGCATGTGTGGAAGGAGAGCAGCAGAGCACAGCCCAGGACAGGAGGGAAGGAGAACCTGGCCTGCTGAGGGCACTGGCAGGTGGGATCCCATGGGGGCAGGGCCCTGAGAGCATCCCTAGGCCTTCCTGGCCCTGACCAGCCTCACCTGGGGCCTCCACCCAAAGCTTTGTCCATGGCACCAGGAGCCCACTGAAGCCAGGCAGGAGATTCAGCCCCAGCACAACCTGTGCTGTAGGTGTGCGGGTCTCCAGGCACAACCATAGGAACAGCCTGGCCTGTCTATGGACCTTGTTGGTTCGGAATGTCAGCATCACTTCCCAGCTTCATTCTGAATGGGGTGGCCAATGATTTGAAACCATGGCCCTCTAAGTCCTGGGGATATTCTGCTGCCTCCCTTCCTTCCTCAACTCCCTCCCACATACACACCTTCCTCGCTGTAATGGCTTGTCTCTGGCCAAAAGCCCAGCAGCCACCCAGCCGCTTCCTCCCCTCTTCCCTCCCCAGTCAAGGCCAAAATATTAACACAGCGGTCTACATGTGGTGTTATGAGTGATGATAACGTGGAAAAAATAATTTCCCTCACTGCCTTGTCAAGGCACTTCTTCATACGCTCCAGGGCACTCTGGCTGCCTCTGCTACCAGGTCACGGGCTGGGATTGTGTTTTGCCTTCTGTCCCCCAGCACCAGCAGGGCCTTTTCTGCACAGACACTGCCCAGCCAGGCAGGTCCCAGGCCCTGCAGCTGCAGGGTGTTAGTCCATGCGAGGGAGGTGCAGGCTCTGCCCTTGGTCCGTCCTGCATCTGTGCAGCTCCTGCCAGGGCGGCCACCCCACCTGCCAGGGTTCCCCTCCGTGGCATCCCTAGGGCACAGGGATGCTCCTCTCAGTTTGGTGCCACCGACAGACACTGTGAGAGTTGCCTCCACTGGGTCATGTGTACAGCTCTTAAACTGTAATCAGGAGAGTCCCCTGTGCTGCCCACACTGCCCCAGTATGTCCCAGTGGCCTCCAGGTGGGGTGTGAGCCCTTCCCCACTGCTCTCTCAGCCTGACCATCCAGCTGGTGTTTTACTCATCTCTTTCTGTTCGCACCCAGAGTATCATGGCCTCACTTGGGCAGAACAACACTGAGGGAGACCATGGCCAGAGTTTTGTAAAGCTGAGGGAAATGACATCCACTGTGGAGCTCCTCACGCACAACTGCAGGCTGTCAGGTTGGCGAGGTAGATGGCAAATCTCATAAGCAGTCATAAGCCATCACAGTGAGAAGAAAATACTCTGCTGAAATGAAAAAGAGAATCAGTAAGTGCTGGGCAGCAAATCCTCAGTAAGAGATGGCTCTGGTCGTACAGGAAACTGAGCGTGGCTTTGGGGAGAATGGTGGGGATGGAGCCCAGGTCGAGGAGGGAGAGGTTATGAGGATGAAGCACATGGGGGTGCGGAGGAGGTGATCGCACAGTACAGTGGTGACGATGAGGCTGTTGGCCATGAGGGCAGCCAGGGAGATGCCCAGGAGAGCCAGAAGTGCAAGACCTGCAGCTCCCGCGTGTCTGCCAATGCCAGGAGGAGGAACTGGGTTAAGGGGTAGCCACTTGGCATCTGGTGCCTCCTGGCACAGAGATTGTCTGAGAGGGAAAAGAGTTAGGCAAGACTTTGCTGAGCAAAACCTAACATATTTCTCAGAGGAACCCCAATGAAAAGGCCTCTCTGCTTTCCCGAAGACCTTTAGTAGATCTCTCATGAGTTGGTTTTTGCTGAGGGTGCTCCAGGGAGTAGGAGACTCTGCTGTGGGCTCTGCAGGAGTCAGTCCTTCCCTACAGCAGTAGCGAAATAGGAACGTGGCGTGATCTAGGATTAAATACACTCAGGGCATCAAAGGGCTTCACAGCATTGCCACCCCGTGTTCACCCAACTATGGAGCGGAGTTGAGGGGATTTTTCTCTGTGTATTTTGTTCCGGTTGCCCCACCACAGCTGAGGAGTGGTTTTGGCACTGCCATTCCTGCTGCACTGCAGGTGCCATCAGGTGGGCCCTGAGAGGCAAAGAGACAGTCCCTTTGTGCGGACTGAGGACAGCCAGTCTGTCCACCCGCCCTGGTTTCAGCTGCCCTGTGCTGGCAGCTCCTTGACCTGCAGGACTGTCACCCCCAGTGCTTCCCAGAGAAGGAACTGGACGCTGCTGAGAGCAGAGGCAGCCAGTTTCCAAGTACCGATCTGCAAACTCCTCATGCTGCCTCATCATACCTGAGAAGGATCTCCGCTCTGCCCCTGCAGCCAGGGACACAGAGGGCACATTGCAGCTGCCTGTGCACAGGTACCCAGCAGCATTCCTGGGGTGTCTTCTCCATGGGGCTCCCTGATCACACAGCGATGCCACCGGAGAGTTGTGCCCTTCTGGAGCGCAGCCTGCAGCCACCCAGCTCCTGAAGGTGGGCTGTCCTGAAGTGAGAGGTGTCTCTTTTGGACTTCTGGGAGCTTAGGTATCAGGAGGCGATTGGGAGACCTTACTGCCATAGGCTAACCTGTATGGCAAGACCCCTCAGGCTGGTCTCTCAAAGGACAAAGCAGAAAGGGAGAGGAGTGAGAATGATGTGAGAGAACAGCCCTACAGACATCGAGGTGAGTGAAGAAGGAGGGGAGCAGCGAGACAGAGGCTTGGTGGGATCCTGCAAGCCAGTGGTCAAGTAACCGCCCGCTGACAGCCACAGGGCAGCGCAGTGACAATGCACGTTTAGGTGTCTGCAGGTTCTTTGCATCGGCATTCTAGCACAGCTGCCAGATGGGCCAGCAGCTGTGATGCTCCCCTGGATCTGAAACCCTGCATCATTCGTGTCCACCTTGGTACTAGGAGCAAAGCAATGGTGGAGTCTCATCTCCCAGGGGAGTGAGGCAGGAGAGCAGCAGAGTGCAGGCCCCAGGTCCCACACTGGCAGGCTGTGGCCTGTGCAGAAGGAGGGAACGCTCCTTCGGGTGCCCTGGAATTGCCTCACCGGTCTAAACCGCGTGGTGGATGCCTGGGCTGTTGGAGGCTGCTGTCCTTGCCGAGCAGCTGTGCTGAGCTCTGCCACCTGCCTTGGCACTTGGTTCCCTCAGGGTCACAGCTCTGTCTGCAACAGGACGGGCTGCAGCTGCCTCTGCGTGGGCCCCTGGCTGAGGGCACTGCTGCACATCTGGGCTGAAGCCCCCCAGCTGTGGCACCAGCCCAGCTCTGCCTGGCCATAAGGCAACCTGGTACCAAGTGTCCCCGAGCCCGGGGGTGCAAAGGCTTTGCTTCAGAGCAGAGACATGGCCTGGGCAAGGGAGAGCTGAGTCTTGAGCCCTCGGACTGTGCAATGAAGTGCTGAAATGGGCTCTGCAGGGCTTACTGAAGCACTGAAGACATCCTCCCCGCCCTGCCTGCAGAACCACCAGACACACACATACACACACGCTCTTTTAGGAGTACTTGGATCCTTTGCTGCAGTCTTCCTGGTGTCCTCTCTAGTAATGCGTTAACAATAGTTGATACTCCTGCACAAAACTTTTTCTAGTAAGGGAATTGCCACAGCAGGAAATAAGTGTGTCCCCCCAGGTGAGGCAAGGCCCGTGAGGGATTGCCTCATCCTGCTGCCCAGCAGGTTCCCCTGCAGCCCCAGGGACAGCTGGAGGGAGCCCAGAGGGGCAGAGGAGGGAGGCAGGGAGAGCTCAAAAGCAGCCCTTGGTGGGAGGCTGCTGAGAGCTCCCTGCTGGAGAAATCTGCAGAGCCCTGGAGCCGGTAAGTGTGTGGCTGCAGGGCAATGCCTCTGCAGTTCCTAGCCGGGTCTGCAGCAGCTGGGGCCCCCCCAGCCTGTGGGACCGTGTGGGAGCCTTGTGCTGTGGAGGAGGCCAGTGTGCTGCAGAGCAGGGCTTCCCTGCTGCAGCGTGGGAGGGCCAGGGCATGTGGGCTGCCTTGTGCCAGGGCCGGCTGCAGGGCTGTGAAGGTGGCTGTGCAGGCAGGGGTGCCCAGGGCTGTCCTTGCCAGCAGGGTCCCTGCAGCCCAGGGGGCTGTGTGCTGGGGCAGGGGCTCTGCCGCCTGCCAGGGGCAGCTCTTCAGCCTGCTGGGGGGCTCCCGTGCAGCTCTGGGGGCGTATGGACTGAGCCCTGATAGGGAAGGATCTCTCTGCTGTTGAGAGTGTGCCGCAAGGGTGAGCGCTGCTTACAAGTATAGGTTACCCTCAGAATATGTCTGGATGAGACTTTTTGTATCGAAGGTCAGCGCAGGGATTGCTATGATAAATCCAGGGCTCTCCTCAATCTGTGTTTTCAGTTTTCTGTTGTTGGGGGCAGGAGAGGGAAGGCGGAAATGTTAATGGAGAGCTCGAGTTTGAAGATGTCCCTGAGACTCCCAGCTGTAACTCTGAGTGATGAGGAGGTCTGCCAGGAGTCTCCTGAAGTGCCCTCAGCCACTCCTCCGCCTATGAACAGCAGCAGCAGCACCTTTGCTGGAGCCATCAGGGTCGTTCTGAGCTGCCCTTTTCCCCCTGCGGGCAGGACCCTGTGCCCAGCCAGTGCCCTTCAGAGAGGCACGTTTGTGGGGGGCCAGTGCACAGAGGCAGAGATGTGGTCTGTGAGCACTGACAGGGAAAGACCTGGCACAGGGAGATACCTCCCACAAGGAAAGTCTCCTGACATCCAGGATATTGCAAGGACTGATAGGAAACTTCAGACAGAATTGTTGTTGAAGGGAGAATCAGAAAGCTCTCTCTGACCATGTGCAGTGCAGACCCCTTTCTCTGAGGCATCCCCCTGGCCTGCTCTCCCCCCAGCAAAGCCTCTGCCCTCAGGGCTGGGGGTCCCGAGGCGTGAGCCACCCCCTCTGCAGCCAGAGCTCCAGCAGAGCCGCGGTGCAGCTCTGCAGCCACGTGCCCCGGTCCCTCTGCAGAGCACAGGGGCTGAGAGCAGCTGCCCGGCAGTGCTGGTGTGTGGGAGGTGGCGAGCAGAGCTGGGCAAGGGCAACGCTGCCCTCAGTGCCTGGCTCGCTCGCCCTGGACACTCTTACCTAGACCATCAGTGCAATTTTACTTCTTTCTCTGCCGTTTTGGGTTAGTTTTATTCTCTAGCTCTTGCTGTCAGGCTCTCTGGGGATGGGTGTTTCAGCTGCAGAGTCACACTCTGACCTTGTGGGTCCTCTCCTGCAGGTGTGTCCATGGGAACAAGTGTCCCAGCTTTCCTCTCACCCGTGGGGCTGTGGGCAATGCCCTATGTGGGGCTGGGCAAGGGGCTGGTTCTCCCTGAACCTGATGCTCTTGTTAGGGCACTTGGCTACCTCCTTGAAGTTCCCTTCCAAGCAGTGCGTTGCCCTCCAGAATGGAAACCTGTCCCCTCGCACCCATTAGGGATCTGAAAGCCCCACGTAGATGCGTAGAGTTTCTGTGATGGAGAAAACACTGCTGGGGTGGGTGAAATGAGCTGTGTATCCTTTGCTGTGGGTGGGATGCTGAGTTCTGATGAAAGTCTACAACCTTTACTGGTCTGTGGTGGGTCAGACCGTTCTCAGCAGTGCCTTGTGGTATTTCAGGGTAACATGGGAGTGTGGCCACCATTCATCTCAGGAAGGTGCAAGCCCACAGAAACTGGGAACCAGAAGGACAGACCACCTCCCCTCACTGGGCAATCACCCACAGGCAATCCTCTTGCCTCACAGACCTCACTCTGTTCCACCGGAGGGCAGCAAAAATGCTCTGCTTTTCTGACATCTGAAAATACTCAACAGGAGAGATGGGGGGGAGCTGTGAAAAAAACTAAAGCTCTCTTACAATGCCTTCACCCTTCCCGTTCCTTAGCACTGGCGCTGCAGACGCTGACCAGCCCTTCTGCGTTGGTACTGGTTTCAGAGGACAAAGTTAAACACCAGGACTGGTCCCTGCCCCCACCCACTGCTGCAGAGTGGGGCTGGCTGGTCAAGAGCCCGTGAGCAGATGCCCTGCTCTTCATCACCCACACGGCCAGCACCAAGCAGGGCTGCAGCCACACAGCTGCAGGAAGGTCTCCGAGAAAAGAGAGGGATGTCTGTGTGTGACGGGGGGATGGTCTGTGGGAAATGGCTTTGATTGTGCTTGCAGAAGTCTCCCCTAAATTATCGCTGTCTTTTTCTCCTGTGACAGCACCATATGCCCAGAGGCAGCAGATGTCCAACAGCAGCTCCATCACCCAGTTCCTCCTCCTGGCATTGGCAGACACGCGGGAGCTGCAGCTCTTGCACTTCTGGCTCTCCCTGGGCATCTACCTGGCTGCCCTCATGGCCAATGGCCTCATCATCACTGCTGTAGTATGTGACCACCACCTGCACACCCCCATGTACTTCTTCCTCCTCAACCTCTCCCTCCTCGACCTGGGCTCCATCTCCACCACTCTCCCCAAAGCCATGGCCAACTCCCTCTGGGACACCAGGGACATCTCCTACTCAGGATGTGCTGCACAGCTCTTCCTGATTGTCTTTTTCCTTTCAGCAGAGTGTTCTCTCCTCACCGTCATGGCCTATGACCGCTACGTGGCCATCTGCCAGCCCCTGCACTACGGGACCCTGCTGGGCAGCAGAGCTTGTGTCCACATGGCAGCAGCTGCCTGGGCCAGTGGGTTTCTCAACTCCCTCCTACAGACAGCAAATACTTTTTCACTGCCACTCTGCCAAGGCAATGCCCTGGGACAGGTCTTCTGTGAAATCCCACAGATCCTCAAGCTCTCCTGCTCACACACCTACCTCAGGGAAGTGGGGCTTATTGTGGCTAGTGTCTTAGTAGTTTTTGGGTGTTTCATTTTCATTATTCTGTCTTACATGCAGATCTTCAGGGCTGTGCTGAGGATCCCCTCTGAGCAGGGACGGCACAAAGCCTTTTCCACGTGCCTCCCTCACCTGGCCGTGGTCTCCCTCTTTCTCAGCACTGCCATGTTTGCCCACCTGAAGCCCCCCTCCATCTCCTCCCCATCGCTGGACCTGGTGGTGTCAGTTCTGTACTCGGTGGTGCCTCCAGCACTGAACCCCCTCATCTACAGCATGAGGAACCAGGAGCTGAAGGGTGCAATGTGCAAAATGATAACTGGATGTTCTTCTGAAGGAATAAAATTATGAATAAAATTTATAATGTAGTTCATCACAGACCCAGACTGTCTTCTGAATTTGTTGTAGTTGCTCATGGTATTTCATTTCTGACAAAGGTATCGTCCCCATTCTAATTCCTTCTGTGATTTTCTTTTCTGAAGGTGCCCTGCTCTCTCTTCATCTAACAAAGCCAAAGGGCCATTAGGCAACTTTATTTTTGCTGGGATTCTTCCTTCCAAGGCCTTTCTGGAGCTGCAGGGACTGTTCCTGTGTCCACAGACGGAGGGGAAAAGGTTCCTGGCATGGCAGCAGTACCAGGGAACACCAGCCCTTGGCTCTCCAGTGCTGTCCTCCTTCCACTTCCACACTCTCCTTCTGACCCCATGCCTTGGTGTAAGGCCTGAGTGCTCTGGCAGCTTGGTCACTGCCGTGCTGCATGGCAGTCCTGTGAGCGCAGGCAGGGGCAGGCAACGGGCACTCTGTGACGGTGCTGGCCTCCATAATATGTTCTGGATTTGTGGAGACCACCTGAATGCAGCACTGCAACGTGCTTCCTTGAACCAAGGTCCCCGTGCCCGTTGCTCATGACGAGGGCCATCTCCGCGAGGTGCTGAGCAGGGCGCTTCACCCCCGGGCTGAGGTGCTGCCAGCCTCTGGCAGGGGCAGCAGGAGGCCAGGCAGTCACTGTGCCTGCTGCAGTGCTCTGCCTCCGCACGTGCCAGGGACGGGCTCGTGCCTCTGAGCACCCCTGTGCGCGTGAGGCTGGGGTTCAACCACGGCAGCAGTGCATGAGGCCAGCTGAGGTGGGGACACCTCCCAGGGCCCGGCCGTTCCTGTGTGTGACTGCAGGAACAAAGGCCACTGTCCCAGGGAGATTCATCTCACCCGCCTTCGGCAGGCTCATTGCAAGTGCCTCGGTCTGATCACGGCACCCTTTCTGGATGGTGCCCTCAAATGTGTCCGAGCAATCAGGGAGGTTCTGGGGTCCTGGGAAATGGCAGACATCCAGCCTTTGTTCAGGAAAAGCAAGAAGGACAACTGGGAGAAATACAGGCTGGTCATCCTCACCATAGTGTCTGGGGAAATGATGGTGGAAATACTCCTGCAGCCATTTCCAGGTAACTGTGGGACATCAAAGGGGTTGCTGCACCCATACGTATTGAGGCAAGAAGGGGATGGTTTGTACCTGGACCTTTGCAAGGGTTTTGACTTTTTCTCCTGCACTTTCTGTATAGGCAGATGGGTGACTTCTGGAGTGAAGAAATGGAGGATACTGTGGGGGGAAGTTGGCTGGGGGCTTGTGGCTATGTCTCGAGCTAGCTCAACAGCGTCAGGGAGCGAAACCCGACCTTGGGAGAGAGACACAGTTATGCCTGTTGGAAGGAAGCCATGGGAGCAAGAGGAGAAACTTGAAGATAGGGAGTGGTCTGCAGAGCTTGTGGCCTTGTAGATAAAGGGAGTTGCTGAGCTGCTGTGTCTGTAATAAAAAAAGAGCCCAGAGTGGAAAATTGCTGAGCACAGTTACAGGCTGACACGTCGGCCCCCTGCAAAGGTATAAAAGGCTTGCTTGATTATTGATTAATAAAGTGTCTTCGAAGTGTCTTTGAGTGTCTTCGTGCCTTCGATCCTCTCCCAGAGTCGGTGCATCATACGCCACAGGGGCTCAAGACCAAATGTCACCAGTGGTCAAGTCCTCCTGGTGGCCACTGACTGGTGGCATCTTCCAGTGCAAGCAGTTGGGCCAACTGTGTTGAATGTCTTTATTGTCTCCCAGTACAAGTTGACAAAGTGGCTTTCCAGACCCTTCTGTGGATGATGCCAAAGTGGGCAGAGCCCTTGAGAGATGCCAACCAGTTCACCCTGCCTTGAGCAGGACAGCTGGACAAGGGCATTACAGGGGCCTCTCCCAACCTGAGATATTCTAGGACTCATTGACTCACTTCCCTGGAGAGCTCAGTTGGGATGGGATAGCAGGGGGAAGAAGGGAAAACAGAGGCGCAGAAGCAGAGACAAAACATGGTCCAGTAGAAACAAAGCAGTTCCCCTGAGGACTGTTCTTCCACCCAAATGGTAGGTAGGAAATCCATGAGATAAATTGGCTGACAGAAGCTTCCCTTCATCTGCTGGGTGCTGGGCCACGGGGAGGGTGACGGCTGAGGACGGTATCTCGTGGTCAGTTGTGTCTCAGGGACTCACATTCCAGCAGGAAGCCAATGGCTGTGACGGGGGCAGTGAGGCCAGTTCTGCCTGCGGAGGGGACAGGCCACCAGCAGCAATGTGCCTGGGAAAGGAGCGGTGAGGTCGCCTCTGCCTGACACAGCGCGTAGGGCAGCCCCTGACTCATGGCTGGCACACGTGCTGTTAAGCTCCATCTGCCCGTGTCTCGGGCAGGCCAGCAGAACCAAGGGGCTTCTTTCTTGCTTGTCACATCGCTGCTGCCTGAGAACATGGCAGCACCGCAGCACGCACACGGCTTGCTCGTGTCTATGCGAGAAGCTGAAAGGCTCGCAGCCTTGGAAGAGCGCGGTGAGGCCGTGGCATGGTCAGGGGAAAGGCCACAAGGAGGGTGACGGGTCGGGATGCCCGCCTGAAGGGTGGTTTCCCAGGTGGTGGAGCTTTCCTTGGAGGTAGGGAAGAGCAGGAGGGAGAAGCACTGCCACCCAGTGCAGCTGGGAAAGTGGAGACTGGAGGTCAGGAGGAGGAAATGTCACTCAGGGGCTTGTGCCGTGGTGGGAGACGTCGCCCAGAAGGAGTGTGAGATCAGTCCATGTCTGTGTGTTTGCAGGCACAGCGTGTGAGGGTGGGCAGACATCAGTGCATGTGTGGCAAGGGCAGGGTGAGAGCACGGTGGGGAAGCCAGATGGGTGCCTGCGGCCTGCCGGGGAAAAGCAGCAGCCGTGGGACAGCGTAGGACAACGTGAGATGGAAGGCAAAGGGCACGGGCAAGGCTGGAAGTCACCAAGAGAACCCAAGGGTTGTCCCCTTGCGTACGGCCATGGTCTGTGCCGTACAGGGTGCAGTTTATGGCATCTGCAGTGTCCTTGGCCATCTCTTCCTTTCCTGTGGATCTCTTTGTCACTGCCTTCCCCAGTTCAGCAGCCCCTCGCCAAGGAATAAACCACCCAGCAGAACAGTGAAACCCTGTGGGTCTCTCTGGAAGGGGTGGTTGATTCTGCCTGTATCTCCGCAGGTAAGTTGTTCCCCACCGACTGTTCTCCAGTGTCTCAGTCAGTCATATCAGGAAAAATCCCTCCCCGTGTACATCTACCCGACCACCTTGGTGGTAACGCTTTTTGTGCTACATGGCACATATCCAGCACCACCCCGTGCCCAGTGGAACGTTCCAGTACCTACTGCTAGTTAGTTCTGACAGCTTCATGAAATGCATTGGGCAATCACAATGTGGGTAGGGCCCCACAAAGACCAGAGTTCCATTTTGGTGTGTCTCGGCTTCATTTTAGTAACACACTTCACACTGAGTGTGGATTCAGTGTTGCCCAGGTCTGGAGGTCAGTCTCGTTCCAGTGAGTGTATTTTGGTCTTAGCCACAGTTACTCCCACTAGTCCCCAATGGGATGGGGATACCAGCTACAGGCATTCCTGCATGAGGACATTCAGGGAAATGGGTACCTACCCAACAATCACTCCTCCTAACAGCATTTATCGATTCTTCAACAATTTTCAAATGAGTATTCCGTGTCCATGACTCCTCCTGATCCCACCCAAGTTGAGGATTTAGCATACCACATCACAGGCCAAATTCTATACATCTCTAAAACATGTTTCAACACATATCTACAAAGGAGAGGCAAGTAGAAGACTCCAGCTTCCCTGTAGACAGCCCAGTCTTATCTGGGGTCGCATTTCAGTCATTCACTTATACGCTGTCTGGCAATAATGCAAGATACCAAACCTAGAACTTCATGATTCTGGAGGCAGTTTCAAGCATAAAGGTTTTTCTTGCTTGACAGTCCATTCTGGTGATGTGGCTGCTTAAACCCTGCTATGGCACGTCCATGGAGTGACTCCTTCAGGCTTGACAGCAGCGTAGGTGCTGAGCAAAATCTGGAAAGGTCCTTTCACTTCTCTTCAACGGTTCATCCAACCACGTTCTAAGATACACACAATCTCCGGGTCGGTAGTGATGTACAGGCACGTCCAGGGACAGATCTGCGCTCACAGTGACGTACCTCTGGAGAGAGGACAGGACCTTTCCTAGAGACTGAACATACTCTTTTAAGCCATGTTTCCCTTCTATTATTTTGGGATTCACTCCCATTTCTGTCACCTGGCAAGGTTTACCATGTATCCTTTCCAAAGGACTAACTCTCTCCTTCCGTTTACGCTGGATCCTGTATCTGTAGCAATGCTGAGGGAAAAGCGTCTGACTGCTCTCTCTGAGGTTCTTGGCAAATTTTACTCATCTGTCCTTTCAGGCTTTGCTTCATTCTTTCTACTTTCCCGCTTGATTGAGGTCTCCATGGAGTGTGGAGATCCCATTTTACCCCTCCTAGTTTAGCTAAAAGGTGAAGGGCTTCTACTACCAAGTGTGGAGCCCTGCCCAAAGAAAGTCCTATGGGTACCCCAAATCTCAGTATAATCTCTGAATGTACACTTATGATATTTCTTATTGTTGCGGCGAGGGAAAGCTTCCCGCCAGCCTGAAAAAGCATCTGTCATGACTAAAAGATACTGATACCCATTCTGCTGCAGTAACTTGGAAAAAGTCTAATTGCCAGTAATCCCCTGGGCTTTGTCAGCCCTGGGAAAGATCATTGGGGTAGGTGAGGGTTATTCTTCAGGTACAACTCAGGCTTCTTCACTCTGCTTTTTGTTTTCCCAGTCATGGTACATTTAGAACTTGCCCTTTCAAGTCTTCTACCCAACTCTCAATTCCCCAGGGAGTTTCTTGGTGCTTCCTTTTAACCAATTCACAGATAATTTCCTCTGTAAATTTTAGTTGATGCGAAGGAGTCACCCATCATCCGTGATTTGGGTTGCCTTCAGTATATTAGCCAACTGATTGTTTTCTGGTGGATCCTGTGGGCTCTTAGGTCCTAATTTCTGCCGTTTCTCTGGCAGGACTAGCAATATTTGACTTTCAGCTGCCTGCCGGGGAAAAGCAGCAGCTGTGGGACAGCGTAGGACAACGTGAGATGGAAGGCAAAGGGCACGGGCAAGGCTGGAAGTCACCAAGAGAACCCAAGGGCTGTCCCCTTGCGTACGGCCATTGTCTCTGCCACCAAGGCCTATGAGAAGACGAGTTGTCCTCTGGCCCTGGGGCCTCATGGCCTCCTTGTGACCACTTGCACTGAATTCTTCTCCCTTGAGTGATACTGCCCTGTGAAAGTTCCCAGCATTGGCCACAGCCTGCCAGTCTGAGGCCTGGCACCTGCACTCTGCTGCTCTCCTGCCTCACTGCCCCTGGGAGATGAGATTCCATAATTCCTTTGCTGCTGGAGCCAAGGTGGACAGGGGTGACACAGGGTTTCAGATCCAGCTGACCATCACAGCTGTTGGCTCATCTGGCAGCGGTGCTAAAACGCTGATGTAAAGAACCTGCATTCACCTAAAGGAACATTGTCACTGTGCTGTCCTGGAAATTTCGGGGTCGGTGGGTTGACCATTGGCCTCCATGAGCCCACCAAGCCTCTCCCTCACGGCCCACCCTCCTTCTTCACTCACTTGGTGTTTGTAGGGCTGTTTCCGTGCCCTGTTTCTCACTTTTTCTCTCCTACAAATGCTGCACACTGTGTTATGTCCTTTCTTCCATTGGTTTTTCACAGAGGTGCCGCTAGAATTACTTATGAGCTCAGGGAGGTAGCAGGTCCATTTCAGAGCCAGCTGAATGTGGCTTTCTTGGCCATGGGGCCAACTCTTGACCTCTTCTCACCTTTGTCAGCCCTACAAACCCCATGACCACTCCCAAACCCTTGCCATGTAAACCCACAGGGTTATAAAAGTCCCCAGTAAGATGTGAGGTCATTGATCCTAAGGCTTCCTCACGCTGGTTAAGTAAGAGTTTGGCCCCTTGCTCTCCCTGATTTAGGTTCTTTATGGCAGAGAAGAGACGCATTGGACCTCAGCTGTGGCACCACGGCCAAGATCAAACATGTAACAAAAACAGCGGATACCAAGTACCCAAAGCCCAATGCCTGCTAAATTTTGCTGCAGAGCATACTGGGGTGGTTGGCAGGTGGCACTGTTAACGGTGAAATGAAATGTCCCTAAGGAGAGAAAACCCAGCTGTCCTCAAGACCAGAGGGACAAAGGGCTGGACTGTGCAGTGGTGGCAGGAGAGGACATGTCTGTCTGTGTTGCCTCTGCAGCCCCAGAGGACCTGTGGTGCAGGTGAACCTCATGTCCAGGGAGGACAAAGTGCTTTGGAAAGTGTCCTTGGCTATGGACATCTTGTGATCCAGGAACACTGTGAAAATCGTTGGTCTGTTTCTCTAATGCATCACCACAGGGGTGAATGTCAGAAGTCCTGGCTAAGTAGGGAGTCACCAGAAGCCTGGGGGTTAGTCAAAGTGGTGCCCACCTACAAGAAGCGTAGAAAAGAGGATACTTCCTAGGACTGTCAACCTGATCTTAGTGCCAGGGAGGGTTGTGGAGCTGATCCTCCTGAGCAACATACAACAGCAAACACAGGACAACCAGGAGGTCAAGACCACCCAGCATGGGTTTGTGAAAGGCAGGTCCTACTTGATGAATCTGATCTCCTTCTGGGACAAGGTGACCTGCCACACCTTGAACACTGTGTTTCTGTTTTGGACCCCTCACTTCAAGAGAAATGTTGAGGTGCTGGAGCATGTCCAGAGAAGGGCAACAAGGCTGGTGAAGGGTCTGGAGCCCCAGTCTGTTGTAGAGCAGCAGAGGGGACTTGGCTTGTTCAGTCTGGAGAGGAGGAGGCTCAGGGGGGACCTTACTGCTCTCTAGAAGTACCTGAAAGGAGGTTGTAGATGGGTGGGGGTAGGTCTCTTCTCCTAAATAACAAGTCACAGGACAAGAGGCAACAGCCTCAAGTTAGACCAGGAGAGGTTCAGATTGGATATGAGGAAAAACATCTTCACTGCAAGGGTGGTCAAGCATTGGAACAGGCTGCCCAGGGAGCTGGGGGAATCACCCACTACCTCTGAAGGCTGAAGGTGAAGAAGGAGGACAGCGCTTTTGCTTCAGTTCATTGCTTCCTGTGCTCCTGCCTTGTACCACAGTGAGTACTTGGAAACCTTGCCATAGGCAACGCAAGGCTCTTACATCCTCCCACAAAAGCCCTCCATTCTCCAGGGTGGACCAGCCCAGCTCCCTCAGCCTGATCTACCAGGGCCCGTGCTCCAGCCTTGACCTTCTCTGTGATTCTTTACTGAAATGGCTCCAGCGTGCCAGTGTCTCTCTGCTATTGCGGAGCACCAAAGCTAGACAAGTACTCTAGATGTGGTGAAACAAGTGGGAAGCAGAGGGGGGGAATGACTTGCCGTGGCTGTGCTCCTGGTCATACAGCCCAGGAGGCTGTTGGTCACCTTTCCTGGTGGCTCCTAGTTTGCCTAATGCAAACCAAGGGCCCAGCCAGGCAGTCCCTGCCCTGTGTCATCGCAGGGCCTCGGTCCACTTTAGGGGCAGGACTTTCAATTTGTCCTTCTTGGGTATCACGAGATTCACAGGTGCTTCCAGTCAAGAGGAAGTTCCTCCAGTCTCTATGACCTTCCAGTGGGGATGGAGAATGGCCTCACTGGGACATCGGCCTGCTCACACAGCTCCCTGGGATGCCGCCCCTCCACCTCCCTGGAGTGGGAAGCATTGAATTTGGTCAAATGACTCCTGACACGATCCCCATCCACACTTGGCTGGTTCCCTCCAGAGTCCTGCCTTCAGGCACAAAGCTTTGGGACACGATGCTGGGGAAGACTAAGGCAAAGACGACCTGGAGGATGTTCAGATTTATCTAGACCTGCTCTTACTAAGCTCAGCAGTGGCCACACAGGGGCGTAGTTTATTTCTTAAACTGTTCTGCAAGTAGTGACAGATCCTCTTGATGCCCTTGAACATCTTGCAAGACCCCATACGAAGCAGGCTTTGGCTTCCCTGAAGACATCCCTATTTCTAAATTCCTCTTTGAGCCCTTGCATCCACCTCCAGGATGCTTCCTTTTCTCTCTGGAGATTCTTGAGGAATTCCTTCTTTAGCCAAGGATCTCTTTTGGCATGTCTGCTTGATTTCCTGCTCCTCGGTATGGACAGTTCTGCTTGGAAAATGCTTTCCTGAATGACCAGCCGTACACAGCTCTGCTGTCCTTGAGTGCTGCTGCCCATGGGACTACCGCTACAAGTCCCCTGAAGAGGCTAAAGTCTTCTCCCCCTATTTCATGAGCACTACAGCCAGGGCTGACACTGGTTTTCACATCCCTCAGCAGCACTGCCTGTTTGGCAAGGACCAGATTCAGGTGAGCGTCACCTTTGTTGGCCTGACACCTGTGCAAAGAATTTGTCTCAAGAGACCCCCGACACCAGCTGGACAGGGTGTATCCTGCTGTGCTCCCCTTCCAGAAAGCGTCAGGGTCATGAAGTCCCCCATAAGAGCTGGGATCATGGACCTGCAGACTTCCTTGGCTTGCTTAGATAAGCCTTTCTCCACTGCCGTACCCTGAGTGCGGGTGCTGTGTCTCCCACCAGGACGGCACACTAACCGGCCTCTCGCTGACACTCTCCTGCAAGGGCTCACCCAACCTGCTGCACACCCCGTAGAGGAGATCCGCACGTGCAACAAGTGCCTGCACACGGAGGGCATCCCCTCCTCAGCTTCCTGGCCTGTCCCTCGTGAAAAGCCCACACCTTTCCCTGCCGCACCACTGTGGCCTGTCCCACCACCCGTCATGATTTATTTCATCAATATCATGATTTACTCCATCAATATCCAGCACGATGACAGCATGTGGAAGTCCAGCTCCTCCTGCCTGAGCCCCAGTCCCAAGCCATCGGTGCGCTTTTGGGCTGCAGCACCTCAGCCGTAGCGCTGGGGCCAAGCTCAGGCTTCTCTCGGGCAAAGCTGGTACCAAGCGCCCCCGACCCAGCGTGTGCCCGTGCTGTGCTGGAGACCAGAGACCCGCTGGAGTGGGTGGCGGTGGCAATCTAAGCGCACCAGCAGAGGAAGCCCTGCCCTCTGCAAGGCCAGAAAAGCAGTGCTGGGCTCTGCAGCCCTGGCAGAAGAAGGCTTGGCTAGCTGCAGTGCTGCTGAGGCCCCTGAAGGCCTGTGGGGGAGGGGAGGCTGACCTCCAGGAGGACATGGTGCTGCTGAAAATGTGCTTCAGTTTGGGTATGCTGTGATCCAGGAACACTGTGAGAACCATGCACTGGTTCTTTGATGGTATCTTCACGGGGCTGAGCAAAGGATTGCTGGAATAAGTACCAGGGGAGTGTGGGAGTAGCCAGGTGGTTGGAACCCCCACTGTGATGGGCTTCCTGTTCATGGACCAGCTGGATGAACTTGGGTCAGACCGTGACGCACTGCAGGGCTGGCATTCAGTTGCTGGTTGACAGAAACCAAATCTACCTGAGGTGCCACCTGGGCTTCCTCAAAGGAACCATATTCCTGACAATAAAGATTTGGATGCCCACGTTTTTATGTTGCAGAAGGAAGCCGAGCTACAGCAGATACCAGAAGCAGTTAGAAATGCTGCAATACCTCTTGTATGGGCTTCAGGAACACCAGGGCAACCCCAAGCAGGGGAACCAGTAATCATCCAGCGGAAGCCAAATGGCAGAGCAGCAAGTCAAAAGCTGTACCCAGGTAAACTACAAGTCAGGAAAGGGTTGGAGTCCTTAACTGAACAAATCACAGATTTTGGGTTACTAAGAGAATGCCAATCAGAACATAACACTCCAGTATTACCAGCCAGGAAGCCAAATTCAGAAGAATATAAACTGGTGCAAGATTCACGAGCTATAAATGCAACTGTGCAAGATGTCCATGAGGCAGTAGCACACCCGTATGCCCTCCTGACCACCCTGAAGGAGAATGAGGAATGGTTTACTGTATGAGATGTGAAGATGCGTTCTTCTGCCTTGTGCTGGCTGCTGCCAGTCACCAATCGGTTGGTTTCAAATGGGAAAGCCCTGAAACTGGTCGAGAAACCCAGCTGTGCAGGGCTGTATGACTGCAAGGAGTTAAAAATAGCCCTACAGTCTTTGGAAATCAATTAGCCAGGGAGTTGGAAAGCTGGCAAAAGAGGTAGGAAAATGTCGCCTTGCTGCAATAGGTAGGTGACGTACTGCTAGCAACCAGTAGTAAAGAAGATTCTATAACAAGGACCTGCTAAACTTTGGGGGCTAGCAGGGTACAAAGTACCCTGGGAAAAGGCAGAGACCACCCCAGAAGAAGCAACCAGTTGGGGATTTACAATTTGCCTGGGCCAGCAGAGTCTTGGAGCTGGAGGAAAAGGGCCATTTGTCAAATCCCAGAAGCCAAATGAAAACAAGAGCTCAGAGCATCCCTGGGAATGGCCGGGTGGTGTCACTTAGGGATAATGAATTTGGGACTTATTGCCAAACTTCTATATGAAGGTGTTGGAGGAAAGGGAAACCTCCTCGTCTGGACTCAGGAGTGCAGAGATGCATTTACGGAATGGAAACGGACTGGAATGAGTGCTCCAGCTCTAGGCCTCCCAAATCTAGAAAACCCATTGGAACTCTTTGTGCATGAAAGGTGACACGTTGCCTTAGGAGTGTTGGCCCAGAGCCTGGAACCATGGAGCAGAGCCGTGGGGAGCTTTTCCAAACAGCTGGACAGTGTCAGTAAAGGACGGCCAACCTGTCCGCGCACGGTGGCAGCTACAGTATTACCGATGCAAGAGGCCCAGGAACTGACACCTGGGCAAAAATGACATGATCTCGGTGGAAAAGAAGAAGTAACTCATGATTGTTTAAAGACAATGGCAGAGGTATATTCTAGCCGAGTGGAATTAAAAGGCACGCCAAGAGAAAATGGAGACTGGGACTTATTTGTAGGTGGTAGTAGTTTTGTGCGAAATGGGACCCAAAGAGCAGGACGTGTGGTGGTAACTATCAGAGAGAGAAGAGAAGCCAAAGCCCTCTCATCTGACACGTGGGCCCAAGAGGCAGAACTCACAGCCTCACTAAGGGCACTGGGATTATTATCAACAGACAAGGCTTTTTTAATGTATGGACATATTTGAAATTTGCCTTTGGAACAGACCATGCCGATGGGGCTGTTGGAAAGAAAGAAAGAAAGAGGACTCTGAACCTCTCAAGGATCCCCAGTCAAATTATGAGGCAAAGACCCCACAATCATTTCAGGTGACCAGCTGACCCAGGGTGCTGGCAATTATGCATTGTAAAGTGCAGCACCTTGGAGATAGCTCGGTGCATATAGGACAGCAAGTGGCAGATCAAGCAAGGAAAGAAGCAGCTGAAAGTCAAATATTGCTAGTCCTGCCAGAGAAACGGCAGAAATTAGGACCTAAGAGCCCACAGGATCCACCAGAAAACAATTAATTGGCTAATATACTGAAGCAACCCCAAATCATGGATGGCGGGTGACTCCTTCGCATCAACTAACATTTACAGAGGAAATTATGTGTGAATTGGTTAAAAGGAAGCACCAAGAAACTCCCTGGGGAATTGAGAAGATGGTAGTTGTTGACGCAGTAGGCTCAGGCACAACTTATATGACCAATGTGATCAAGTTAGTGCCACGTTATTAATAGACTCACACCAATTTATACTCTACAGCTAAAAATGCACACACTACGCACGCTTTGTTATGTAAAAGGTGATCGGTTAAAACTACTCGTTCACACGCTCCCACCTCCCAAGTTGTTGGTCCCAGGGCGGTGCCAACACGCTGCTCCCCCCTTGTGCAGGCATCCTGTTTTTATCATCTTTCTGTCCAGCTCCCTTATCTCTCTGTGAATACACAGTTTCTTTGTCTCCCTTGGCCTTGCACATGTCCTTCACAACACCTGCAGCTTGTTAGAGCTGCGGCCTGTTATTACAACCAAGTTATTCGGTCTGGGTTGCTCATAATATGCCCGTTTTCTTCCAGCCACTCCAGAAATCCCCCTTTTTGTTTTTGAGCAATCCAGACCCCATTCTGGACATCTGTTTAATTAACCCATTCATTATGCGTTGCAAACATTGAAACAAACAAGGAAGTAACAATATCAAAATCAAGAACACTATTACCACTACCAATGCTCCTTTAACTACAATCTGCAACCATCCCCTTAGCCCGAGGCTATTGAGCCGGTCAGAAAAAGGATCATGTCCTTCAGTAACATGCTTCATATTCTCGTGCAGTGTTGCTAATTGCTGAGTTACGCTTTTTGAGTGATCAGACAAATTGGAACAACACATCCCTTTCAAAATCTTCACAGCCATGTCCGTGTGCTAACAATAAAAAATCTATGGCAGCTCGATTCTTCAAAGTAGTATGTCTAACACCCTCTACATCAGTAAGTAGCTCACTTACCATTCATGAAGTCAAATTAAATTGTTTCTGACCCCAGCATGCTAATCTACGTATATTTTTTGCATTCATGGCTGCCATTCCTCCTGGAAGAAAAATAGATGTGGCTATAGCAGTGCTACTGATGGCAGCTGTACATTGTCGTTACATGTATCATCAAAAGTTCAAATAGGTCTCCCATGATCCCTACTGACATTGAATAAATCTTTCACGTGAGGAGCAAACAACGTTAACCGTCCAAGGTAACAAGGCACACCAACAGGTCACATGGGAATACGGGGCCATGCTCTGTCTCCCCAAACCAGAAACACTCCTGGAGGAAGTTTAAAACCCCCTGTGGTGCTTACATGTAACCTTCCGGCTCTCAAGTCACTCCAAAGGGAATGCCCTGTGACATTTAGATAACGTACATACCGGCCCTGCTCCCCTTGCCTTGTAAACCAACTATGCCGCGGTTTATCAAACCAGATCACTCCTGTACCATTCACTGGTTGGAGCTGCGGTGACATGCTTTTACAACCTGGCATTGCGGTTGCAGTAACATTATCATATTGGACAGGCACAATGCTAGCCAGTAAGTCTAACTCCTGTAAAGGTAACTGATGTAATTGATTTAAATTTTCAATGACCGCTTTCTGCCAAGCTGCGCCACGCATAGAGGGCCAAACATATCTGCTGTTCGGGCTTAAACAAGAACCGCTTTCTCTGTTAGCCAGGTTTACGCTCTGTGGATTCCAATACCCATCAAAGTCGGTTTCATTCTCCTGCAAAGGAATACCAATCACACAGGTTCAAAAAGGGTTATCTGCTTGTTGCAAGCTCAGACAAAAATCTGTTACCCCAGCTGAATTTGCCCATGTTAGCCAAATATTCGTTCTGGGTAAAACGTCAAAAATCCCCTCACTACCTGGTGGAAAACAAATCAACATAGCTGTGCTCTACGTCTGAGGTGTTGCCATCATTTTACCTCCTTTTCCCAGCCGCTCCAATGCACCTGCAAGCTTCGAGGAACGTTTATTCTAATTCTACAAATCCTGTCAACTATCTTATTATTCTGATTAAGACACTGCAAAGCTAAGCGTCTTAATAGCCGGAAACTAATTTCTGCTAAAAACCCTTCACCCAAGGTCCTTAATGTAGCTTAAAACCTCAAGAAAACTACTGTTATTCTCAAAGTATTCACGCTTGTCTTTCCATATTAACAGCACATTACCAATATGCTAACACACCTAGGAAGTCAGACAACTCGCTCGCTTCAGAACAAAACACAACCCGATCATTACATGAGTGACATTTAAGCACACTATCTCGATCACATGCACGTGCGACTCTCCAAGTCTTCTTGTCACACCACGTGCAATGTATGAAAACCCAAGGCTGACAGTTCAGACCACGCTCTCTACAAGCTGTGTCGTTTTTCTTGACCTGTTCTGAGCTGGGCAGCTGCGTTCACATGGGGTCAAGACCAAGTTCAGTCGATGCTGGTGTCGTTGAAGTGCCTCAGGACATAAGGCTACCATTGATATTGACCCATGCCCTGTAAAACATAAGAAATCAAACCTGATCCTCTACTTCAGCCGGATCCTCTACTTCAGCCGGATCCTGTACTTCTTTATTCTTAAGATCTCCTTGCCAGGGCCTCACCCAGCGACTCGGAATCCATCTAACACCGGTATCTGTAAAAACGCAAGCATTTCCTTGCCCCGTCATTTTTAGTTCCGCAGGTCCTTTCCATTCTCCTGTAGCGACATCTCGGTATTGGCCAAAAACACTATTTCCACACTGGTTTACCCCAGATCTCAAACACAAACTATGCATTATTACTGGCGGTTCATTTCTGTCACCTGTAAACCATAAATAGTTCAATACGTATATCGCTTTTACAAGATGCTCTGCCGGACCCAGTACCTCTCCCCTTTTTGTTTTTGCAAAAGCGCTTTCAGTGTTTGATGTACTCATTCCACAATGGCCTGTCCCGTGGGAAAGTGTGGTATGCCTGCGATATGACATATACCCCAAAGCTGGCAAAAAAGAGTAAAGTTCCAAGAAGTGTAGGCCGGGCCATTATCAGGTTTGATTTGTGCAGGCACTCCAAGTGCCATAATGGCAGCATGCACATGTTTAATTACATGCCGTGCTGTTTCACCAGCTTGCGCCGTTGCTCAGAGCGCTAGGGAAAAGGTATCAATTGAAACATGCCCATATTTAAGCCTGCCAAACTCTGGGGTACGAGTTACATCCATCTGCCAAAATTGTAGGGGTCGGAGTCCCCGAGGGTTCACCCCCAAACCAAGGCCAGCTCCTGCCTTCTGACAATCAGGACAGGACTGTACAATTTCCCTAGCATCAGCCACAGGAATGTGAAATTGCCTGGCCAACACTTTTGCTGACTGGTGAAAAAACTCATGTGATAACCTAGCTTGTTCAAAGGTTTTAACAACAGGACCTGTCCAGGCTGGAGCGACAAGCTGCTCAGCCCGAGCGTTACCTAACGCGAGACCTCTGTATTTCTGCTGACTGCGAATATGCACAATAAAATATTCATCCCGATGCTGGTTCAAAAGCGTTAACAATTGTAACAACAGAGTAAACAATACAGGATTTCACACAGGTTTCACCATACTATGTTCCAAACGCTGTACCGTGCCCACAACATATAATGAGTCTGATACTACATTAACGGGTTCTCGAAACCAGTGCTGAAATGCCCAAGTAACAGCTCGGAGTTCTAAAGTCTGTAAAGAGTCTCCGGTCACCCCAGGGAGCAGTTTGCTTTCATATCCTCATTCAGATCAGGATTAATCATGAGAGCGGCATGCAGTCTGTCTATAAATTTTGGATAAGATTCTATAGGTCCCTGTTCTATCCCCATAAATGCTGGTGCTATTTTGTCATGATGGAGGGCAAAAATCGTTTTCAGAGCTAGTTCCTGCATTAATCGTAACACCTTGGGTTGGAATCCCACTTGCCACTCAGGGTTAGCGAAGGGGCGGGCACCTGTAAAGCATTTGGGCATTCACTCCAAACAGCGGATCCCCCTGCTGACGTGGCGTGGCCGCAGCAGCATGACTCGCTGCCTGCCAGCGCTGAAAAAACTGTATCTGCTGAGAAGCCGTTAACAAAGCTTGTGCAACCATACGCACATCATATGGAGTTAATAAATTTGCTGTGAAAATATGCTGAATTATTGAGTTAGTATATGGAGATTTAAACCCATATTGTGTTACTGCTAATTCCGCTTCTTTGATTACTTTCCAGTCTAAAGGTTCCCACTCGTTACCCTGTGGTGTTACTAACACAGCAAATGCCATCGGCCCAAATTGCCCCTCTATAATTGCATCCCAAATGACTCCCCACCATCGACGTGTTGGATTACAGTTACCCCCCATGCCTCCCATTGGAACCAGCGGTGGTAACGGTCCCACTGCTAATGTCTCCCCAGAGCCACTCTCCCCTCCTCCACCCTGTGAAAAAGGATTAATAGAGAAGGGAGATAGTGGCAATGCTATAGGAGCAGGCTGTGCCAATTCTAGCATCCATGTCTCAAGTTGCTCCAATTTTTTCATGAGATCTTGCAGCTGTACATTCTCCAAACCACAGTGACGTTCTGCAGATGCCGATTGGGGTGATGGAGGCGTGGACAGAGGCAGAGGTGGATAGAAGCTGTCCCTGTCGAGACGTTATGCGTGCGTTCCGGGTATTTCTCTCTCCAACATGGACCGGGAGATTCAAGCGGTGGCAGATTCATTTCCTTTGGCTCTTGGCGCTTTAGCCGCACTGCTGCTACACACCATGCATCCCTGTCCTTTCTTTTGGCTTTTGGGAACGAGGCTCCCGAGAATGTCATAGCAGTAGCAGAGTCTTTTGCTCTAGCGCCTTCAACTTCTGCCGACAGGGCAGCAAAAGCAGAAGTGGTAGTTTGTCATTCTGCTTTCATCTCTTTCAGAGTTGCAGGAGCGGTCTGGAAACTAGGACCATGCGTGGCAATCAGTTAGCTGAGGGGAATGTGCTCGAGCTTGTCTAGACAACAATTAACATGATGAGGCATGTTTGCAGAGCACAGGGGAGCGGGAGACGGATGGCGCCAAGGAAAGGTAACACCTTGCGGTTAATTGCTGGTAGGTAACCACCAATCAGGGATTGCCTAGTATGCAAGGCTTAGCTTCAAGAACCAATTAGTTTAAAACGCGCAGCTTCTGAAAGTGTATAAAAACGCGTGCTTCTGTACAATAAATTGACATTTGCTTGCATCAAGCTGCGTCCCGTCTCTTCATTCGCTGCACAGAGTCTCTGGGACCAGCCTCCACACTGTGGAGAGCTTCCCCCTGCCTTTAGAGCCTGAGCTAATGTCCTCCCACAGTGCTGCGCCCACCTTTTCCTAAGTGTCTAGTTCAAAGCCTGCACTCACGGATCGGATTAATCCACGCTGCCGAGCCCACGACAGCAACCTCTTCAGGCTTCCCTCATCACAAGATAACCCTCTCTGAGAGAGGATATGTTGGAGGAGCTTCACCACTGCTGCTTCCTCTTTGCTCAGCGTGGACCCCATCTCCTCCCCGACTGCTCACCTGATCGGGGCAAGATTCCAACGGCTGTGCGCACGCATCTTCCCATGCAATGGGGCAGCACCTGCTACGGCCAGCTTCTTCTGCCCCCTCAAAGCCACCTCTGTGCTCCAGCAAGCATGGACAAGAGGGTCCCTGTTCGGGCGCCACTTGTTGACGCAGTAGGCTCAGGCACAACTTATACGACCAATGTGATCAAGTTAGTGCCACGTTATTAATAGACTCACACCAATTTATACTCTACAGCTAAAAATGCACACACTACGCACGCTTTGTTATGTAAAAGGTGATCAGTTAAAACTGCTCGTTCACACGCTCCCACCTCCCAAGTTGTTGGTCCCAGGGCGGTGCCAACACGCTGCTCCCCCCTTGTGCAGGCATCCTGTTTTTATCATCTTTCTGTCCAGCTCCCTTATCTCTCTGTGAATACACAGTTTCTTTGTCTCCCTTGGCCTTGCACATGTCCTTCACAACACCTGCAGCTTGTTAGAGCTGCGGCCTGTTATTACAACCAAGTTATTCGGTCTGGGTTGCTCATAATATGCCCGTTTTCTTCCAGCCACTCCACATTTTGGGTCTGACTCGACTTGCATCGCCACAATTGGTTACCTCAACGTGCTGATGTGACCCCAATAAGGGGTATCATAAGGAGACCGTGAGACTGTGACCAGCGGGTTGCTGGGGAGATGGAGCCTGGTGAAGTGGAATAGCGCAACGGGACGGCTGCAGGGTCCTGGGAGACCCTGACACCAGAAAGGTGAGCCACCAGGGACATCACGGGGACAAATTTAAGGAAGATACCATGGTGCTGTCAGTGTGGAAGTTAAATGTTACAGAAGCATGGAACTACTTTAGATGGGCTGTGGTTAAGATGTATGTTATTGTGGGCCAAGAGACAAGGAGTAGAAGCATCCGCCATGACTGCTTTTAGTGTGTCGACCTGGGAGAATTTAGGATCGACACTGTTAGAAGCTGTGGCGAAAGGGGACAAAGAGGTGTCGGGGCTATGACTACATGGGCACTGCTTAGTGATGCTGGGGGGGGGGCTTGAAAAGTCAGCAAGACGTCAGTGGGGGTGTATCAGCCAGACCTCCCCTGGATCACCCTTCAGTCAACAGACAAGAGGGTGAGGTCGTGGGGGAGGGGTGAATCCAGGCCCCTTACCAGTCACCACTCCTCAATGTCCCAAAGCCCCCAGATCTGCCCAACAGTGTCGACCTATGTTCAGTAGTGATTCCGAGGATGAGGACGGCAAGCAGAAACCTCGGCGGACTGATCCCTGCCCCCCTGAGTCCCACCGACATTTATGGCAGCCCACACTCCCTCCTCCCCCAGCCTCTTCTCCCCTCCCGCCTGCCCCCTCTGCTCCTCCCCTGCCTACGCAGGGTGGAAATGCCAAAAATTGGGAATCATGTCCAGCTACGACAAGGTTATCAGTCAGAGGCAGTGATGAATGTGGTGGTGGTAGAAATCCAGTATCCAACGTAATGGTAATGCCACGCGGCCCTCGGCAATTTTGGCAGGCTCTAAAAGATGGGTTACAGAAAGAGGGAAACTGGAATTTAGTAGGACATACAGGTAGACCGCTCCTTGATGCTACTACTCCTTCCACTGTTGCACTGCATGCATGTCCTGTTATAACAGGAGACGTGGCTGCTGGTAATCCCAAGGTTCATACAGCACCTGCTTGGAAAATAGTGCAGGACTTGCAAAAACCTGTTTCTCAGTACGGGGTGAATTTGCCGGCTACAAAGCAATCGTTACATTTGCTTACCATGGACACTTGGACTCCTTTCGATATTTCTCAGGTGGCGCAGATCACTTTCCAACCTGTGCCACTAGCGGTCTTCCATGGCACATGGCGGGCAGCGGTGGAACAGCAAGGGCTGCAGAATATGAACCTTCCACAGGATGATCCCCGGGTTGGTAATGGGCCTGACGTGTTGATGGGTACTGGGCAGTATGCCAGCCCTCAACATCAGGCTCAGTGGTCCACCCTAGTGTTAGATCAAGTCCAAAATAACCAAGTCCATGTTAGTGTTTTTGATGCAGACTGTACAGGTCAAATATGTGCCTGAGTTTCTGCAACTGTGCCTCCTGGGAACATTCCAAAAAATACACGCCTTGCTCAGCTTGTGCCTTTTGAGAGTTTTGTTCCCCAAACAGAGCCTAGACAGCAGGGTGATGAAGGATTCACCTCCCCTGGAATACCTCAAGTGTCTTGGACACAAGAACCATCTCCACAAGGACCCAACATGACCTGCACTCTGGCATTGTCGGGAGGCACTCCTGCACAAGTGAAGTTGAGCCGTCTTCTGGATACCCGAGCAGACGCAACTGTCATATCGAGAAAGGACTGGCCACCTCATTGGCCTTTGGTAAATAACGCAGTGGGAGGTGTAGGTCGGGGGGGCGTGACTACAAGCTACTTGTCTGTAAAACCTATACGGATCAAAACACAAGAAGGACAGACTGCCTCCGTCCGGCCATACGTTACGACCACAGCAATCACTCTGTGGGGCCGAGATTGTCTAGGACAGTGGGGAGTTTGGATCACCACGGGTTTTTAACTGGGGCCACTGTACTGCAGGCAGTGAAACAGCCTCCCCTTGGTCTACTTGGCTGACCGACAGACCAGTATGGGTAGGTCAGTGGCCCCTGCCCCAGGAAAAGCTGTGTGCCCGGCATGAGTTACTTAAGGAAAAATTAAACACGGGCCACACTGAAGAGTCACATAGCCCGTGGAACACCCCTGTACTTGTGATGAAAATGATTTCAGGTAAATGGCGATTGCTGCTTGACCTGCGTAAAGTCAATGCAGTGATGGCCCCTGTGGGGGCCTTGCAGCCGGGATTGCCGTCTGCCACCGTGATACCAATGGAGTGGGACATTGTAGTTATTGATCTGAAAGACTGGGTTTTTTACCATTCCTTTAGATCCAGAAGACAAAGCCAAGTTTGCCTTTACAGTAGCAACTAGAAATAACTCTGAGCCCACAAAAAGCTACCACTGGACCGTGCTGCCTCAAGGCACGAGAAACTCGACAAGCATTTGTCAGTGGTTTGTAGCCCAAGCCCTGAGCTCAGTGACAGACAAATACCAAGATGTTTACGGTTATCATGGCATGGATGACATTTTGCTAGCAGCACCATCAAAAGAGCTGCTGGAGACAGCTGAGAAGGATGCCAGGCACAGTTTAGCAGAGTTTGGGTTGATTGTAGCTCCTGAAAAAGTTCAGAGACAAGAGCCCTGGAAGTATCTGCGCATGAATGTGCTGAAGAGAACCATGTCTCCACAAGCTATCAAACTGAAACTGGACGTAAAGACCTTGAATGATGTCCAAAAGCTTTCAGGAATGCTGAATTGGCTACAGCCTTATTTAGGCCTTAGTAATGAACAAATGCCACCTCTGTTGCAACTTTGAAAAGGAGACACAGATCTTTTAGCCCCAAGGCCTTTAATGCCTGCAGCCTTGGCACCTGTGAAAGAAGTCAAACAGCTGATCTCTGCACGATGTGTTGCATATAGATCGCACGCTTCCTTTAAGTGCTTTTCTTTTAAAGGACCAATCTTCTCCTTATGCTATGTTGGCCCAGTGGAACCAGGCTTGGGAAGATCCACTGCATGCACTTGAATGGTTGGTTTTGCCTTTGCAAGTATAAGCAAAATAAAAGGGTTTTTTCTCAGTGCCCATGCCTGTAGGTTGGGCTCTCCTCCCAAAGCGAAGCTCAGGAACAGGCTGCAGGAATTCTTCCCTGAATAACATCTGTGAGCTTGGGTTCCCCATGGCTCGGGGGAGGAGGGCATGGGGCAACGCGTTAGGGCATGGGCCTGTGTTGAGCCTTGGCGTGTGGGGGCCCAGTGCCCATGGGAATGGTGGGTGACCAAGAGGGATGTGCCTGGGACCATCTCCCTGGGCTTTCAGGCACCGCTGCCCTGCACAGCAGCACCGCCTGCTCAGGGCCATGCCTGAGACCACATCCCTGGGCAAGAGCAGGTGTCTCTGTGGATGCCCCAGCTGGGGCAGGCTGCTGTGTCCCTGGTGCAGCAGGAGGTGCCTGGGGAGCCCCCAGGCCAGCAGCCTGGTGCTGGGGACAGGGACTGGCCCCGAGGGGCTGCCAGGAGTGGGCAAGCAGGGTCCCTGTGAGAGAGGAGCAGCAGACAGAGGGAGGCAATGGCCTCTGTGTCCTCATGCCATGGCTGGTGCCAGCCCTGGGGCTGACTGGCAGGAGGAGACCCCTCTCTGCCCACCAGCATCTGCTGTGCCCTTGTGATGGTCTATGGCCATGGGGTGAGTGCCCAGAGCTCTGCAGCCCCCTTTGGGTGGGCAATTGCATGGGGCCAGCCCTGCGTGGGCTGCTGTGTCTGCCTGGGCTGGGGAGAGGGCAGGGGAGGTGGGCAGAGCTGGGGGGGGGGTGGGCTGGGAAGGGCCAGGGAGAGGGAAACACCAGTGAGAGCTCAGCTGTGTGGGTGTGCAGCGTGGGGGCACACAGCAGGGTGTCCTGGTGCAGACCCAGGGGTCATGGTGAAGCAAGCAAGGCACCAAAGGAGTGGGACTGAGGGGCCAGATCTGTGCCGTGTTCCCTGCACACCCTCAGAAAGCTGCAGAAGGGAAATTTTCCCCACAAATTCCCAAACACTGCTCATTTCCAAGCCTGGTCATATACCCCAGCCCTCATTAGGGACCACTGCTGCATGGTCACCTCTGTCCTCCTCCATTGCCCAGTGATACCCAACTCCATCACCATTTCTAAATATAAAGGGAGCCACTTTCCTACTGACACTTGTTACACACAAGTCCCATAGCTCTTGCCACATTGGTCTCTCAGGGAAGGCCATTGTCAGACACCTCCAACAAGATCATGTTCTCATGGCATGGTGTTCTAACAAATATTGATTGAGATCCCACCAGCTGGCCTGGGTCCAGCGCTCCAGTCTTTCACTCAGAACCATTTCTCAAATAATACTCTTGCTCTCTCAGCCTCCCTTTGCCCATAATATGCTCCAGGTCCTAACCATCCTTCTGGCCTCTGCAGGACTTGCTGTGATGTGTCAGGGTCTTTCATCTGCTGGGAGCCCCATTGTGGGCTCAGCAGTCCTGATGTGGTCCTGTGGTGGGTTAACCTGAGCCAGTGGTGAGACAAACATCACTTGTTGTCAGCTGCACTGACTCAACAGGACAAAGGGAGAAGTTAAACCAGCAATGCTCATGGGTCAAGATAAAGACAAAGAGATCTCTTAATGATTCTTTTCATGGCCAAAGAAGTGTCATCTTTTCCACATGCCACACAAAGATGTGTGGCAAAGATTAATTTATTGCCAATTAAAAAAGTGTTTGGATTGTGAAATACTATGCAGGAGAAACAATGGCAGAGAAAACCTGGTTTTCTGGGGGAATCAGTGTCCTTGGTGTCCACTGGATATGTAAGCAAGGATGCCAGAAGTCCAGGGGCTTGTGGGCAAGTTCCCCAGACCAAACAGTTTGCCCACTCTGATGTTCACCTGCACCTGGAGTCCCTAAAGAGGACAAGCTGCTCAGGGATGTGAAGAGCAGTGCCAGTCTTGATTGTAGTGACTATGAAATTGTGGAGTCCCTGATGCCCTGGTAAGTGGGGAAGGAGAGCAGCAGAGCAAAGCCCTGAGGCAGAAGGGAAGGAGAACCTGGCCTGCTGAGGGCACTGGCAGGTGGGATCCCATGGGGGCAGGGCCCTGAGAGCATCCCTAGGCCTTCCTGGCCCTGACCAGCCTCACCTGGGGCCTCCACCCAAAGCTTTGTCCATGGCTTCGGGGGGCCATTGAAGCCAGGCAAGAGATTCAGCCCCAGCATGATCTATGCCGTAGGTGTGCAGGTCACCTTAGAGAGGCGTGTGGGTCTCCTTAGGGTCACAACAACAGGCACAGCTTTGCCTGCCCATGGACCTTGTTGGATCGGAATGTCAGCATCACTTCCCAGCATATTCTGAATGGGGTTTGCCAAAGATATGAAACCGTGGCCCTCCAAGTCCTGGGGACTTTCTGTTGCCTCCCTTCCTTCCTCAACTCCCTCCGAATTATACACATCTTCCTTGCTGTCAAGGCTTGTCTCTGGCCAAAAGCCCAGCAGCCACCCAGCCGCTCCCTCCCCCCTTCCCTCCCCAGTCAAGGCCAAAATATTAACACAGCGGTCTACATGTGGTGTTATGAGTGATGATAACGTGGAAAAAATAATTTCCCTCACTGCCTTGTCAAGGCACCTCTTCATACGCTCCAGAGCACTGCTGGCTGCCTCTGCTACCAGGTCACGGGCTGGGATTGTGTTTTGCCTTCTGTCCCCCAGCACCAGCAGGGCCTTTTCTGCACAGACACTGCCCAGCCAGGCAGGTCCCAGGCCCTGCAGCTGCAGGGTGTTAGTCCATGCGAGGGAGGTGCAGGCTCTGCCCTTGGTCCGTCCTGCATCTGTGCAGCTCCTGCCAGGGCGGCCACCCCACCTGCCAGGGTTCCCCTCCATGGCATCCCTAGGGCACAGGGATGGTCCTGAAAATGTAGTGCCATCAACAGACGTTGTGGCAGTTGCTGTACAGGGCACAGGAGAGTCCCCTGTGCTACCCACACTGCCCCAGTATGTCCCAGTGGCCTCCAGGTGGGGTGTGAGCCCTTCCCCACTGCTCTCTCAGCCTGACCATCCAGCTGGTGTTTTACTCATCTCTTTCTGTTCGCACCCAGAGTGTCATGGCCTCACTCGGGCAGAACACTGAGGGAGACCATGACAACAGTTTTGCTGAAGCTGAGGGAAATGACATCCACTGTGGAGCTCCTCACGCACAACTGCAGGCTGTCAGGTTGGCGAGGCAGGAGTTACCCTTGGAAAATCCACCTGGACAGTTACCCGCTCAGGTGCCAGAAATGTCACCCAAGGCGACTCTAACTGGTGGCACACCCCTCACCATGGGGGTTTGTGCAGCCTGTGGTTCCCCGAGCTGCACTTATGGACTCCTTCCAAGACAGTTGCAACACTTACTTGTCCTTTCTCACAAGTGATCTCTGCCAATTCAAGGAGCTTTCAAAAGCGATACCTCAAGGAAATATTGATTTTATACCTGAACTTCACCATTATTATTAGTTATACCACGCCCTTATTTTCTCTCATCTTTAACATATTTGCACCTGAGCAGGAGACAGTGACGGCTTCTGAAGTCATCTTTTCAGCAGACTGTCTCAGAAAGGCTCTTTCAGTTATTCACCAGTTTTCTCCTCCCTTTACTCTTTGGTCTTTTCGGTACGTCTCACCTGTGCTGCTGTTTTTACTTCAGGAAGGAAAAGCTTGCATGTCTTCCTGCAGCCGAACTGTCTCCTTACCCAACTCTCCCCTTGTGTTTAGATCTATATTTCCGTATCTAGCACCTAAAAGATTTCTCATGAGAGTGTCCCTTGCGGAAAGGCACCTCATCAGAGACAGCTTGGACTCAGCATATGCTTGTGGAGGGTGTTGGCTTATTTATGCCACTTGATCATTCTTCACATTGCTTGCAGATTTGAATAATTCTTCTGTACCGGTGTGCAGCCAGTCCTCTAAGGCAAATTGGTGGGGATGGTGCAGAGGAGCTGCAGCACCCACCTGCAGAATTGAGGGGAGAAGTCTGACGTAAGGAGAAGGGATGTGAGTCCCAGGGGACAATGAGAAAAAGGGTGGTCTTGGGGACAGTCAGAGCAAGGTTGTCCATCCGGTGTCAGACCTCAAGGGACTGCGTTTCCTACCAGTCCAGATATCCTGAGGAGATCCTCTGCATCATTATCACTTGGAGATTGCTGCTAGAACCTCCTCTCTAACCTAAAAAGTAGCAAAATATAACCTATGAAATAAAAAATACTTATTTTGAAGTGCACTTTGAAATCCTCTCTCTTACCTACATGAATGGAACAGATTCAATTAGCTGCACAGGTCTTCAAGACTTGAAGGAAATGAGAAAAGCAAATACCTCATTAGGGCCTTGGGGGCTCCTGCCATGAACCTGAGCTACTGAGAGCAGACTGAACCAACCACTGAAGGAATGTAAGTCAGAAGCAGCACTGAAAATACCTTCAAACATTGATGGGTCCCGCTGAGGGCCATTGCTGACAAAGCGTCCCCATGGACTCGTTAGAGTAGCTAATTAGAGGCCAGAACTGCAGGTAGCCAAAGGTACTGTGTCGGTGGCTGTAATGCTGCAAAACACATTTAGATTTTTTTATGAAGCAGAAAGACCAAGCCCTGACCCCCAGGCTCTTGGAGGGCAGAACATAAGAGCCTCCAAATCGAGTTCTATGTCACAGGCCTTGGTGGGAGAGGCAGCTGCCATTGCCAGGGGGACAGAGGCCTCAGCCCCCAGTTGGGCCATTCAGCCTCGCTGCAGCCCTGGGCCATCTCCACTGCAAGTTGCCCTACACTGTCCATGTGGCACCTCTTTCCACTCTGGGGGTTGGCATCTTCCTTGCTTTCCCACCCAGCCCTCACACCTGCATTTTCCTGACTTTTCTGAAGTTTCTCCCCTCATCCCTGCTTCTTCCTTGAGACTTAAAGCCATGGGACAATCCAGGCTGCCTCTGGGTGAACTCTGGCATCAGAGGGCAACCCTCCGAGGGACATTTCTTTTTCCTCACATCCAATCTTACCCTTCCAAGCAGCACTTTGCGGAGGTTTTCTCTTCCTGTCGCTATCAGGAATCACTCCCTTATCTCTGACACCCCCCTTCAAGCAGGTGCATGTTGTTACTGTGGTGCCCTGAGGCTCCACTTTGCCAGTATCAAGAAGCCCAGGACCTTCAGTCTCTCTCCACAGGCACCAAACTCAATCCAGGCAGGTATCCTCCACAGCCTCTCCACTTTTCCCCCATTCCTCCAGAATGAGAAACCTCAAAGCCCAGGCACAGATAACCTGGATGTGGCCACAACAGTGCTGTGTCAAGGGGGATGATGCTGAGTCAAGGGGGATGATGAATCCCTTGTCTGGGTGGCCACCTATGGTGAAAACCTCCAAAGAATCACCAAAGGAGGACAGTCAATGGCCAGGGAGGAAAGGGAAAGGAGAGGTGAGCTGCTTGCATGGGAGGATACAGGGGTGGTCAAGGAGAAGCAATTGTGCGTGGGAAAGGAGGGAAAAGTTGGGAAAGGGTGAAGAATAGGAATCCATAGGAACCAGCCAAGCAGCCCTGCATCTGAGCAGCAAAGCTTGGAGTGGGAAAAGAACATCGCAGGTCATCTGACCAACTTTCTGATTGGCTTCAACAGCCGCTGGAAACCTGAGTGATTTCCCTGCCATCATGAAGGCAAGATCCATGGTGGATGGAGATCCAGAGTCATTCATGCTGGAAGGGACCTCCGGAGGTGTCCAGGCCTACATGCTGCTCAGAGAACGATCAGTTATGGGGTTGAAGCAAGTAGCTCAGGCTTTCCTTCAAGTGGGGCTTGAAAAGCTCCAAGGATGGACATGGCACAAGCTCTGTGGGACATCTGCTCCACTGCTTGACTGTTCTTCATGGGGAAGGACATTGTCTTCCCTTGCTTCAGCTGATGCCCATTGGCCCTCATCCTCCCATCATGCACAACAGGCAAGAACCTGGCTGCCTTTTCTTGCTGATATGGCCCAAGAAGATCTGGGAAGGCTGCTATTAGGTGTCCCCAAAGCCTCCTCTTCTCCTGGCTTTGCACCTTTCAAATACGGCCCATGGCATCCTGGGCTGCATTAGGAAGAGCACTGCCCAAGGGTTGGTGGAGGTGATCTTTCCTCTCTACTCAGCCCTGCTACAGTTTGTCTTGTTGACTTGCTCTTGAATTCTACTTTACCAGTGTCACCCATACTTGACAGAAAGGTGCTGTCCACATTTTTCACCATTCCTGCCTTGTCTTTTGTTCAAAACAAGTCCAGCAAAGCATTTGTGCCATGTTGGTCAGGGATCATTGCTGCGATGGAGAGACGGGACGCAGGGTGATACAAGCAAATGTCAATTTATTGTACAGAAGCACGAGTTTATATACACTTTCAGAAGCTGCGCGTTTTAAAAAGATTGGTTCTTGAAGCTGCACGTTTTAAACAGTTGGTTCCTGAAGCTGCGCGTTTTAAACAGATTGGTTCTTGAAGCTAAGCCTTGCATACTAGGCAATCCCCGACTGGTGGTTAACTACCAGCAATTAACAGCAAGGTGTTACCCTTCCTTCACGGCATCCGTCCCCCACTCCCCTGTGCTCTCTCAGCATGGCTCATCATGTTAGTTTTTGTGTCTATTCACACTCCTTGTCTTCCCAGGGTTAGTGACCTACAAGCTCGAGCACATTCCCTTCAGCTAACTGATTGCCACGCATGGTCCTGATTTCCAGCCCGCTCCTGCAGATCATCTTCCAGTTTCCCTTCAACCAAGGCCTTCAAGTAAAGGTCCCTTTCTCTAGCGGTCTAAAGGAGATGTCGTTCTCCTTCTAACCTTCATCAGGAGGTTGAGAGAATCTGAGCAGAAGCCCTTTGCACATGGAGGAGTTAGTGATGAGTGCCACAGAAAACCTGAGCAGGCCTGTGCTGTGCTCCACGTACCTCTTGGCCTTCAGGCTGAGCTGTGCTGAGTGTGTCCCTGGGTTGCAGAACAAGCCATATTGGAAGAAGAAATCTGCAGGAAGCTGCTGGTGAATGGCCAACCGCACGCCCTTACCTTTGTCTGAGGCTGCAGTTACCAACTCCCAAGTGAACATCTCCTCTTAGAACACGAGAAGTGATGACTAGAATGGGTTTCCCTGGCAGAAAACACTTCAAGAGCTGACAGGAGCGGTGTGGGATAACCCTTCTGCAGGCAGGATCTGCACAACTTGCTGCACCACTCTCCCAACGCTGTAAACTCCGTGTTCCCGGCCTCGGAAGGGACGGCATACAGCTGACACGATTGTCTCTGTGTGTAGAGAGTTGGCTTTAGCCAAGGCCAATTGAAATGACACTTTGTCTCAGAGTCCAAGTGCCTTTCTTACTGCAGCCATAACCAGCTGGGCTGCTGATGGCCAGTCCCCCAAGGAAACTGGAGACTCCAGGGACCTCAAACTCGCCTTCATGGCCACGTGCCTCCTATGAGCTTCTCAGATGTAATGGGTGTCATAATGATAGCCCAGATCATCAGCCTGCTTGTGGCCTCGGTTACTCCTTGGTCAGCGGTTCCTGAATTGGAGAAGGCAGTGATAAAGAGATGCACAGCAATGGAAGAGATGGCCAAGGACCCTGCAGGTGCCATGAAGGCTTTGCAGGAAGAAGTGTGAGAAATAGCCCCTATAGCTGTGCAAAATGGAATGGCGTTAGATATGAAGGTGGTGTCTGAAGGCAGAGTCTGTGCTGTTCTTAATACCAGTTGTTGCATATACGTAGATCAAAGTGGGAGAAATTCTACAGATATATGTGTAAAAAAAATTTGGACACATCCTATTATTTGTCGTGAGTTCCAGAAAGTTTGCACCTTCTATGAAATTGAAGACATTTGGAATAGCCTGACGTCCTGGTTTCCTGATTTACAGCTATGGATTAAGAAGTTCATCTCCAGATACCTTTCTCCTCCTTCTCTTTGATCGCTCCAATCCATTCTACCTATGTAGCTTGTGCTTTAAGGTTCAGAGAGGAAAATTTGGACTGTCTTTCAGTAGTGTCTCTAATATTCCCTATGGGCAACTCTTCAGTAGTGGCAATAGACCTCATGGGGATTTGCTTGAACTAACAATTATACAGCTGAGAAATGTATTTTTTATTTATTAATTTCTATCCCACTCCCCCCCCCCCCACACACACACACGATAATTAATCCCTCTTTTATTCCTGCTTACACCCTGTTCTCTAAGAAAAGCAGGCAATAATTACTGCCAAGAATTTGCTATATTCAGCTGCAGAGTTGGTTGAAGATCTGATGTAAAGTGATGTAAGTCTCATGGGGCTGAAGACAAAAATATTGAGGCTGGAGAGCTGGGGAGCAAGGCTGTCCACGCAGTGATTAGCTCCAGGGACTGCTTTTCCTACTTGTCCGCACCTCCTCAGGAGACACTGTGCATCAATAGTAATTGGAAAAGCCTTCTATCCTTTCCCCAAAGTGCTCATTACCTGCCTTTCTCTTTCACTGTACGGCTGAAACTTATCTCATTAAGTGTAGGAGCCAAACTTGAAGACCAGATGTCCCTGATGGAGGAGACAGGGCTCGTCAGGGCGTTCTCCCTCGTCATGAGCCCAGGGTGTCTGTGGTGCTCTGGACTTCAGGTGTTCAGAGGAGCCTGAAGAAACCTCTCAAGATCACCAAGTCCGGAGCAAAGCCCACAGTCCCTGGAAGCGTTAATGGGCCCCACTGAGGGCCATGGCTGAGAAAGCCGCCCCATGGCCTTGTTAGAGCCCGTCCTTGGAGGCTGTGAGTGCAGGAAGGCAAAGGCGCTGTGCAGGCAGCTCTGCTGCTGAGCAAAGCCTTGGCTTGCTTGATGAAGCAGAAAGGCCAAGCCGTGACCTGCAGCCTGTGGGGAGGTCGGTGCTGTCCCTCACAGAGGGCTCAGGGCTCTTCCTGGGGACCATGGAAGGTGGGCATCCAATGCCCAGTGAAGGACAGCAATGGCACAGCGACTTCCAGCTTCCCCATGGGGCTGCAAGGAGGCAACGATGCCCCCGTGCCGTGAGGACATCATGTCTTGACATGACCCTCAGAGGCAGAGACAGCTGCCACAGCCAAGGGGACACAGACCTGGGTTCTACTGGTGCCTTCCAGCCTTGACAGCACCCTTTGCCCTCTCCACCACAGGCTGTCCTACATGGTTGGAGCCCTGCCCCTGTTGCCCTGCAGGCTGTAGGCACCATCTCGCTGCCCTGCCTTGCTCTCACCCCAACATTGCCATACCTTCGCTGAGGTACCTCCACTCTCACCGGCTGTTCCTTGAAACACAGACCATGGGCTGATCCAGGCTCCCTCTGGCTGAGCTCTGGCACCGCAGCAGGACCCTTGCAGTGACAGTTCCTCCTCCCGATAGCCACTCTCCATTTGCAACATTACACTTTGTGAAATCTTTTCCCCTCTCCTCTTTCTTCCCACTACCCAGAAAGGCTTTACCACCTCAGGAACTGCCCTCCAAGCAGGGAACATAACTCAATAGCTATTTTTGGTGGTCTTTCCCCTCAAAAAAGTGAAGTCACCTCCACATGGTCTTCTAAACCACATGGCTGCTGCTGGCCTTTTAGCTTCTCCCAGAGACGTGACCAAGCCACATGCCTGCTACTGTCCTCTCATGTCCACAGGCAAAATGGACATGACAGCCTGTACCCCAGCCCTTCTCCTGGATGGGGCCTATGGGGTCCCTTGGCAGAGGGACTGTCCCAGCCACGTTCCTGTTGCTGGCCTGTCACCTCCAGAGACAGAACTGACCTCACAGGCCCCTTCACAGCCAGGCATGTCCTCCTGCATGAGGAGTTCCTGAGAATCAGCTGTCCTCCTCATAACACACCCCTCTGTCACCCTCATTCAAACCCATGACCTGGCCACAGAAAAGCAGCCTTGTTTCTTTCAGATTTTTCAAATGCATTTCCCACAAGCCATTTGAGTGGAGAAACATTCTTCACATGAACTTCCGCAGTTGTGTTGACATACACATGATATATGATCTTTCATATATATGGCTTTTTTTTCCAGGTTGGACTGACCGCTGGAGATCATCGAATCCAGCCCTCCAACTGAGGCAGGGTCAGCTAGAGCAACTTGCTCAGTAACTGGTCTAGCTAGGCTTGCAATATCATAGAAGCATAGGAACAGAGAATCATTTAGGTTGAAAAAGACCTTAATGATAATCAAATCCAACCGTTACCACAGGACGGCCAATCCCATCACTAAATCATGTCCCGAAGCACTGCATCTATGTACTTTTGAAACACCTCCAGGGCTGGTGATTCCACCAGCTCCCTGGACAGCCTGTTCCAATGCCTGACCATCCTTGCAGTGAAGATGTTTTTCCTCATATCCAATCTAAAGCTCTCTTGGTGTAAATTGAGGCACATTCTTCTTGTTCTGTCACTTCTTACCTGGGAGAAGAGACCTACCCCAACTTTCAGGTCTACAACCCAACCTTTCAAGTCTACAACATCCTTTCAGGCAGAAAGATCCCCCCTGTGGTTCCTCTTCTCCACACTGTCCCCTCAGGTGCTCTTCAACAGTGCAGGGCTCCAGACCCTTCACCACCTTTGTTGCCCTTCTCTGGACATACTAAAACACCTCAACATTACTGTTGAAGTGAGGGGCCCAAAATGGAAACACAGTGTTCAAGGTGTGGCTTCAGCAGTGCCGAGTACAGGGGGTCCATCACTGCCCTGGTCCTGCTGGCCACACTGTTTCTGATAGCAGACACGATGATATGGGCCTTCTTGGCCACCCGGGCACACTGCTGGCTCATGCTCAACCATCTGTCAACCCGCACCCTCAGGGTACTTCCCCATCAGGCAGCCTTCCAGCCACTCTGGCCCAAGCCTGTAGCGTTGTGGGGGGCTGTTGTGACCCACGTACAGAACTGGCACTTCTCCTGGCTGAACTTCATACAACTGGACTCATCCAAATGATCCAACCCGTGCAGATCCCTCTGCAGAGGTTTACTGCCCTCATGGAGATCAAGACTGCCACCCAATTTGGTGTTGTATGCAAACTCACTGAGGGTGCACTCAAGCCAGATCATTAATAAAGTTCTGAAGCAGGACTGGCCCCAACACTGAGCCCTGGGGAACACCACTCCTTATGGGCCGTCGTCACCCGAATTCACTCCATTTACTCCCCCTCTTGGGGCTTGGGTGTCCAGCCAGCTCGAACCCAGCGTGGAGAACACCCACCGAAGCCATGAGCAGCCAGTTTCTCCAGGAGAATCCAGTGGGAGATGCAGCCAAAAGGCTTTCCTAAGGTCCAGGTAGACAGCATCCACAGCCTTTCCCTCATCCACTAGGCAGGTCACCTTGTCCCAGCAGGAGATCAGATTCCTCACGCAGGACCTGCCTTTCATACATCCATGCTGGCTGGTCCTGACCTCCTGGTTATCCCGAACCTCCCTCCTACCCTTCTTGTAGGTGGGCAGCACGTGACTAACATTCAGCCTTCTTGGACCTCCCCAGTTAGCCAGCACTGTTGAAAGTCATCGCTGTGGTGAGGCAATAGAGAAACAGACCAATGATTTTCAGAGTGTCCCTGCCTCACGGGATGTCCATGGTCAAGGACACAATCAAAAGCACAGAGGGGCTGAGCTGGGCTCTGTGAGCGCTGGCAGGGAAGAGCCCTGGGGCCAGAGAAAGAGCTGCTGGCAGGGACAGCTGCAGGCAGCAGAGCCCTGGGCAGGGAGGGGGGAGATGCTGAGGGGAACCCTGATGCAGGGCAGATAGGGGCACCTCCTGGCCATGGTCTGCCGTGCAGGTGCCTTCCCTGAGCAACACACCTCTGCTCTCCTCTCCCACCCAGCACAGCCTTTAGACCGTTGGTTCCATGTGTTTCAACAGCTCCTGGTCCAGCAGAGCAGCAGGAGGGATGAAGTGCATCTCTCCTGCTGCCACGGTGCCATTTCTCGCTGAGCACAGCCTGAGGGTGACTGCCCTGCACTGCTGCTGTGTGGGAGGTGGTGTGCCGGGCTGGGGAAGGGGAAGGAGTTCCCGAGTGTCCCTTTGTCTCTCTCCTGGCCTTGCTCAGATGCTATTGGCATTGCAGACAGGCTCTCTGGCAATAGGGGTTTCAGCTGCCGGCTCAGGCGCAGACCTTGTGGGTCCTCCCGTGCAGACATGTCCTCAGCAAGGAGGTGTCCCAGCTTTCCCCAAACCTGTGATGCTGTGGGCAATGCAGTCTGTGAGGCTGGGGAAGGAGCTGAGTCTCCTGCAAGAACTTGCCATGGTCAAGACACTTGACCACCTACTTCGGGTGTCCACCCAAGCTGTATGTGCCTGCCAGGGCACACAGTGAGCCCTGGGTGTCCTTGGATAGCAGTGTGGTGCTGAGCCTTCGGTAAGGGATGAGGCATTCTGTTCTCTGCAGTGGATCCCTCTGCTCTCAGCAGTGCCTGGCTGCTTGTCAGGGTAACATGGCAGTGTGATCACTCTCCATCTAAGAAAGGAGCAATTGCCGGGCAGCTGGGAAGGAGAGGGATGGAGAGAGCAGAGTCCCTGCCTCTGCCCTCAGGCACAGACAGTGCCCTTGCCTCTCAGCACTCACTCTGCTCTCCCTGAGCACAGCACAAAGCCCTCCTGACCTGACTCTGGCCATGGCCGTTGCTCAGCACGGGCAGAGCCGATGCTGACAGGCCCTTCTGCGCTGGGAGCAGTTTGGGCTGAGCCAGTGCAAGGCCAGGACTGGCCCCTGCCCCCAGGGTTCCCATGAAGCCCCTGCTGCAGAGCAGGGCTCACTGCTGGGCAGCCAGCGGGCACAGCCCCTGCTCCTCACAGCACACTCGGCCAGCACTCAGCACAGCTCCAGCCACGGCTCTGCAGGGAGCTCTCCTAGGAACGGCAGAGGGGGGGACATGGGGCAGCGGGGGCGCATCTAGGAGAAACGGCTTTCACTTGGCTTAACAGAAGAATTGCCTGACTTTTCACTACTTTTCCTCCTTGAGCAGGTTCCCATGCCCAGAGGCAGCAGATGTCCAACAGCAGCTCCATCACCCAGTTCCTCCTCTTGGCATTGGCAGACACGCGGGAGCTGCAGCTCTTGCACTTCTGGCTCTCCCTGGGCATCTACCTGGCCTCCCTCAGGGCCAACGGACTCATCATCACTGCTGTAGTATGTGACCACCACCTGCACACCCCCATGTACTTCTTCCTCCTCAACCTCTCCCTCCTCGACCTGGGCTCCATCTCCACCACTCTCCCCAAAGCCATGGCCAACTCCCTCTGGGACACCAGGGACATCTCCTACTCAGGATGTGCTGCACAGCTCTTCCTGATTGTCTTTTTCCTTTCAGCAGAGTGTTCTCTCCTCACCGTCATGCCCTATGACCGCTCCGTGGCCATCTGCCAGCCCCTGCACTACGGGACCCTGCTGGGCAGCAGAGCTTGTGTCCACATGGCAGCAGCTGCCTGGGCCAGTGGGTTTCTCTGTGCTGCGCTGCACACGGCCAATACACTGTCACTGCCGCTCTGCCACAGCAATGCCCTGGGACAGGTCTTCTGTGAAATCCCACAGATCCTCAAGCTCTCCTGCTCGCACACCTACCTCAGGGAAGTGGGGCTAATTGTGGCTGGTGCCTCTTTATTCTTTGGGTGTTTTGTTTTCATTGTTCTGTCTTACATGAAGACCCTGGGAGGATAAGGAGGGTGAATAGATAACAACCAACAGAATGAGTCTGGCCGAGAAAAGATAAGAAGATGAGGAACAGATGGTGCCAAGGGGAAGTAACACTTTGCTGTTAATTGATGAGTGTATAAATTTACTTAAAGTGTCCTTTGTTTGTAGTTAACCAAACAGGGATTGCCTGGTATGTAATGCTTAGCTTAAGTGAGAGAGAGGGGGGGGGTAAGAGATAGGGTAGAGTTTAACGATTATGATAGTTTGCTTAGCTGTTTAGGGTAAAGTTGTAAGATTTAACGATTGTAATAGTCTGCTTAGCTGTTTAGGGTAAAAGTTGTAAAGTTTAATGACTATGATAGTCTGTTTAGCTGTTTGCCAAATCTTACACGGTTTGCTTGGGTGCTGTGACAAGGTGTACGGGAGTAAAGGGCTTCATGACCATGTAAGTCCAGCTTTATGACCATATAAGTCCAAAGAAAGATTACAGCCTTGCAAGAACAAGCCAAAGCCGGTTCTGCGGTTTGGACAAAGAGCAGGACGTTACTGAGCCTGCGCCAGGTGTGGGGGCAACTAGCGGTCACGAGGAAGACTCACCTGCCTTCATCCTCAGGACCCCTGACGACCACCACCAGGGGACACTGCGCAAACTCAGTTGAGAGAAAAATATGGAAATGACTCGCAGAGCTAATTTTAATACAAAGCGGGGATAGGTAATGCATATGTATAGGCGTATTACGACATAGTTATGAATATGTAATGAGTTGCCTTATAAAATCACGCAAGTTTTCGCGCCAGGCGCGCACGATTTTTGGCGGGACTACCCCCGTGCTGCCCAGCGCTGATTAAACATACCTACTTTACAATCTTACGGATTGTGGAGTCCGTTTTCCGCGCGTCATAAGGAACCAATCTGTTTAAAGCACGCGACCTCTGATAACATAAATAAACTCGTGCTTCTGCACAATAAGTCGGCATTTGCTAGCATCAAACAGCGCCCTGTCTATCCATCGCAGCAAACTGGAGACCCCGATGTGATGGGTTTATGAACCGCCAGGCTGAGCGGCAGGCTGCAAGTCCCACAGAACGTTGAATGAGCTGCTGAAAGGTAGCAGGAACCGGCAAATGAAGTCCCTCTGGAACTGAGAGATGAGCTGTGGGAAACATGGGAATCAAGTGTCTTCCCCTGTGAGGGATGTATATGGACTCATAAAGGGTCTTCTAGTCAGATCCGGGAGCCCATGCCTCAGTCTCCTCAAATGGTGACCCCTATGGTGGTGTTCCCAAGCCTTGGAAGAATAAGGACGGAACTGGTCGATAAAAAAGGCAGCTCGTGGAAGAGGGCTGCGTTCCGGAGGAGACGGCTTGGCTGAACGATCGTCTTGCTGTCTGGACCAGGCGGACAACCTAAACCCCGAGGATAACACCTGTATGCATCGAGACAGGTGAGCAGCCAAGAAACTTTAGAGACTTGGAAAGAATGAAAGTGTGTACAGACAGCAGCCAATTGTATGATGCTGCCGTGGAGGGGAGCTCCGTGTCGGGAATGCATTTAGCACCTTGGTGGCAAATTCTGACTACTCTTTGCCAAGTGTGGACTAATTCTACTAGCGGTGCTAAACCAGAGGAAGCTGTAAATTCCACCGACAGCGCGGCTCTTCTCAAGACACCGTCAGCGATGGCGATTCTGTCCACACCTCCTCTGCCCCCAAAGCTTCTGTCACTGACTGCAGCGACCCTCACAACACAGGACCAAGCACGGGAACAGGACAACTCGGACAATGATTTTATTGACAATGATAAACCTTTTGATCCAGGTCCTACAGATCTGGAAAAGGAGCTAGACCTTTCCCCCACCCCCTTGTCTCTCCCGATGCATTGATTGTATTTTGGGGGAGGGTGAAAGGGGGTCTGAGGGACTGGTGGCAGGAATGCAAGTGGGAAACACTTAAGTGATGGGTTTTGGGAGTGGCTAGGGCATGTTCAGTATTTTGTCAGACAAATCAACCTGCAGAGTGGCAGCCTGTGCAATACGAGGCTGTTACAAGGGTTAAGCAAAGCAGTGCGGGAAGGGAGGATTCATAATACATTTGCTATGTCCCTTCTTGAAGTGATGGCAGAGCCTTATACACTCACACTGCATGATTGGAAGTTACTGCTTTGTATGGTACTAACTGATACAGTATATGATGTGGTTATCTGATTTTTGTGAGGTATGTGTAGTGGCCTTGACTGAAAACCTTAATCGGGGAATTGCTGTTAACTATGAGCAGTTAGCTGGAGGAATTAACTGTGCCGATTCTGTGACTCCTTCCTGCACCTTCCTGAGATGAATGGTGGCCACACTCCCATGTTACCCTGAAATACCACAAGGCACTGCTGAGAACGGTCTGACCCACCACAGACCAGTAAAGGTTGTAGACTTTCATCAGAACTCAGCATCCCACCCACAGCAAAGGATACACAGCTCATTTCACCCACCCCAGCAGTGTTTTCTCCATCACAGAAACTCTACGCATCTACGTGGGGCTTTCAGATCGCTAATGGGTGCGAGGGGACAGGTTTCCATTCTGGAGGGCAACGCACTGCTTGGAAGGGAACTTCAAGGAAGTGAACCCAAGGTCGGGTTTCGCTCCCTGACGCTGTTGAGCTAGCTCGAGAGATAGCCACAAGCCCCCAGCCAACTTCCCCCCACAGTATCCTCCATTTCTTCACTCCAGAAGTCACCCATCTGCCTATACAGAAAGTGCAGGAGAAAAAGTCAAAACCCTTGCAAAGGTCCAGGTACAAACCATCCCCTTCTTGCCTCAATACGTATGGGTGCAGCAACCCCTTTGATGTCCCACAGTTACCTGGAAATGGCTGCAGGAGTATTTCCACCGTCATTTCCCCAGACACTACGGTGAGGATGACCAGCCTGTATTTCTCCCAGTTGTCCTTCTTGCTTTTCCTGAACAAAGGCTGGATGTCTGCCATTTCCCAGGACCCCAGAACCTCCCTGATTGCTCGGACACATTTGAGGGCACCATCCAGAAAGGGTGCCGTGATCAGACCGAGGCACTTGCAATGAGCCTGCCCAAGGCGGGTGAGATGAACCTCCCTGGGACAGTGGCCTTTGTTCCTGCAGTCACACACAGGAACGGCCGGGCCCTGGGAGGTGTCCCCACCTCAGCTGGCCTCATGCACTGCTGCCGTGGTTGAACCCCAGCCTCACGCGCACAGGGGTGCTCAGAGGCACGAGCCCGTCCCTGGCACGTGCGGAGGCAGAGCACTGCAGCAGGCACAGTGACTGCCTGGCCTCCTGCTGCCCCTGCCAGAGGCTGGCAGCACCTCAGCCCGGGGGTGTCGCGCCCTGCTCGGCACCTCTCGGAGATGGCCCTCGTCATGAGCAATGGGCACGGGGACCTCAGTTCAAGGAAGCACGTTGCAGTGCTGCATTCAGGTGGTCTCCACAAATCCAGAACATGTTATGGAGGCCAGCACCGTCACAGAGTGCCCGTTGCCTGCCCCTGCCTGCGCTCACAGGACTGCCATGCAGCACGGCGGTGACCAAGCTGCCAGAGCACTCAGGCCTTACACCAAGGCATGGGGTCAGAAGGAGAGTGTGGAAGTGGAAGGAGGACAGCACTGGAGAGCCAAGGGCTGGTGTTCCCTGGTACTGCTGCCATGCCAGGAACCTTTTCCCCTCCGTCTGTGGACACAGGAACAGTCCCTGCAGCTCCAGAAAGGCCTTGGAAGGAAGAATCCCAGCAAAAATAAAGTTGCCTAATGGCCCTTTGGCTTTGTTAGATGAAGAGAGAGCAGGGCACCTTCAGAAAAGAAAATCACAGAAGGAATTAGAATGGGGATGACAACTTTATCAGAACAGAAATACCACAAGTAACTACAACAAATTCAGAAGACAGTCTGGGTCTGTGATGAACTACATTATAAATGCTATTCATAATTTTATTCCTTCAGAACATCCAGTTATCAGTTTGCACATTGCACCCTTCAGCTCCTGGTTCCTCATGCTGTAGATGAGGGGGTTCAGTGCTGGAGGCACCACCGAGTACAGAACTGCCACCACCAGGTCCAGGGATGGGGAGGAGATGGAGGGGGGCTTCAGGTGGGCAAACATGGCAGTGCTGAGAAAGAGGGAGACCACGGCCAGGTGAGGGAGGCACGTGGAAAAGGCTTTGTGCCGTCCCTGCTCAGAGGGGATCCTCAGCACAGCCCTGAAGATCTGAACGTAGGACAGAACAATGAAAACAAAACATCCACAGGCTAAACAGGAACTAATCACAATAAGCCCCACTTCCCTGAGGTAGGTGTGTGAGCAGGAGAGCTTGAGGATCTGTGGGATTTCACAGAAGACCTGTCCCAGGGCATTGCCTTGGCAGAGCGGCAGTGACAGTGTATTGGCCGTGTGCAGCGCAGCACAGAGAAACCCACTGGCCCAGGCAGCTGCTGCCATGTGGACACAAGCTCTGCTGCCCAGCAGGGTCCCGTAGTGCAGGGGCTGGCAGATGGCCACGGAGCGGTCATAGGGCATGACGGTGAGGAGAGAACACTCTGCTGAAAGGAAAAAGACAATCAGGAAGAGCTGTGCAGCACATCCTGAGTAGGAGATGTCCCTGGTGTCCCAGAGGGAGTTGGCCATGGCTTTGGGGAGAGTGGTGGAGATGGAGCCCAGGTCGAGGAGGGAGAGGTTGAGGAGGAAGAAGTACATGGGGGTGTGCAGGTGGTGGTCACATACTACAGCAGTGATGATGAGGCCATTGGCCATGAGGGAGGCCAGGTAGATGCCCAGGGAGAGCCAGAAGTGCAAGAGCTGCAGCTCCCGCGTGTCTGCCAATGCCAGGAGGAGGAACTGGGTGATGGAGCTGCTGTTGGACATCTGCTGCCTCTGGGCATATGGTCCTGTCAGAGGAGAAAATGTACAGTGATAATTTATGGGAGACTTCTGCAAGCACAATCAAAGCCATTTCCCACAGACCATCCCCCCGTCACACACAGACATCCCTCTCTTTTCTCGGAGACCTTCCTGCAGCTGTGTGGCTGCAGCCCTGCTTGGTGCTGGCCGTGTGGGTGATGAAGAGCAGGGCATCTGCCCACGGGCTCTTGACCAGCCAGCCCCACTCTGCAGCAGTGGGTGGGGGCAGGGACCAGTCCTGGTGTTTAACTTTGTCCTCTGAAACCAGTGCCAACGCGGAAGGGCTGGTCAGCGTCTGCAGCGCCAGTGCTAAGGAACGGGAAGGGTGAAGGCACTGTAAGAGAGCTTTAGTTTTTTTCACAGCTCCCCCCCATCTCTCCTGTTGAGTATTTTCAGATGTCAGAAAAGCAGAGCATTTTTGCTGCCCTCCGGTGGAACAGAGTGAGGTCTGTGAGGCAAGAGGATTGCCTGTGGGTGAGTGCCCAGTGAGGGGAGGTGGTCTGTCCTTCTGGTTCCCAGTTTCTGTGGGCTTGCACCTTCCTGAGATGAATGGTGGCCACACTCCCATGTTACCCTGAAATACCACAAGGCACTGCTGAGAACGGTCTGACCCACCACAGACCAGTAAAGGTTGTAGACTTTCATCAGAACTCAGCATCCCACCCACAGCAAAGGATACACAGCTCATTTCACCCACCCCAGCAGTGTTTTGTCCATCACAGAAACTCTACGCATCTACGTGGGGCTTTCAGATCGCTAATGGGTGCGAGGGGACAGGTTTCCATTCTGGAGGGCAACGCACTGCTTGGAAGGGAACTTCAAGGAGGTAGCCAAGTGCCCTAACAAGAGCATCAGGTTCAGGGAGAACCAGCCCCTTGCCCAGCCCCACATAGGGCATTGCCCACAGCCCCACGGGTGAGAGGAAAGCTGGGACACTTGTTCCCATGGACACACCTGCAGGAGAGGACCCACAAGGTCAGAGTGTGACTCTGCAGCTGAAACACCCATCCCCAGAGAGCCTGACAGCAAGAGCTAGAGAATAAAACTAACCCAAAACGGCAGAGAAAGAAGTAAAATTGCACTGATGGTCTAGGTAAGAGTGTCCAGGGCGAGCGAGCCAGGCACTGAGGGCAGCGTTGCCCTTGCCCAGCTCTGCTCGCCACCTCCCACACACCAACACTGCCGGGCAGCTGCTCTCAGCCCCTGTGCTCTGCAGAGGGACCGGGGCACGTGGCTGCAGAGCTGCACCGCGGCTCTGCTGGAGCTCTGGCTGCAGAGGGGGTGGCTCACGCCTCGGGACCCCCAGCCCTGAGGGCAGAGGCTTTGCTGGGGGGAGAGCAGGCCAGGGGGATGCCTCAGAGAAAGGGGTCTGCACTGCACATGGTCAGAGAGAGCTTTCTGATTCTCCCTTCCACAACAATTCTGTCTGAAGTTTCCTATCAGTCCTTGCAATATCCTGGATGTCAGGAGACTTTCCTTGTGGGAGGTATCTCCCTGTGCCAGGTCTTTCCCTGTCAGTGCTCACAGACCACATCTCTGCCTCTGTGCACTGGCCCCGCACAAACGTGCCTCTCTGAAGGGCACTGGCTGGGCACAGGGTCCTGTCCGCAGGGGGAAAAGGGCAGCTCAGAACGACCCTGATGGCTCCAGCAAAGGTGCTGCTGCTGCTGTTCATAGGCGGAGGAGTGGCTGAGGGCACTTCAGGAGGCTCCTGGCAGACCTCCTCATCACTCAGAGTTACAGCTGGCAGTCTCAGGGACATCTTCAAACTCGAGCTCTCCATTAACATTTCCGCCTTCCCTCTCCTGCCCCCAACAACAGAAAACTGAAAACACAGATTGAGGAGAGCCCTGGATTTATCATAGCAATCCCTGCGCTGACCTTCGATACAAAAAGTCTCATCCAGACATATTCTGAGGGTAACCTATACTTGTAAGCAGCGCTCACCCTTGCGGCACACTCTCAACAGCAGAGAGATCCTTCCCTATCAGGGCTCAGTCCATACGCCCCCAGAGCTGCACGGGAGCCCCCCAGCAGGCTGAGAGCTGCCCCTGGCAGGCGGCAGAGCCCCTGCCCCAGCACACAGCCCCCTGGGCTGCAGGGACCCTGCTGGCAAGGACAGCCCTGGGCACCCCTGCCTGCACAGCCACCTTCACAGCCCTGCAGCCGGCCCTGGCACAAGGCAGCCCACATGCCCTGGTCCTCCCACGCTGCAGCAGGGAAGCCCTGCTCTGCAGCACACTGGCCTCCTCCACAGCACAAGGCTCCCACACGGTCCCACAGGCTGGGGGGGCCCCAGCTGCTGCAGACCCGGCTGGGAACTGCAGAGGCATTGCCCTGCAGCCACACACTTACCGGCTCCAGGGCTCTGCAGATTTCTCCAGCAGGGAGCTCTCAGCAGCCTCCCACCAAGGGCTGCTTTTGAGCTCTCCCTGCCTCCCTCCTCTGCCCCTCTGGGCTCCCTCCAGCTGTCCCTGGGGCTGCAGGGGAACCTGCTGGGCAGCAGGATGAGGCAATCCCTCATGGGCCTTGCCTCACCTGGGGGGACACACTTATTTCCAGCAGTGGCAATTCTCTTACTAGAAAAAGTTTTGTGCAGGAGTATCAACTTTTGTTAACGCATTACTAGAGAGGACACCAGGAAGACTGCAGCAAAGGACCCAAGTACTCCTAAAAGAGCGTGTGTGCATGTGTGTGCCTGGTGGTTCTGCAGTCAGGGGCAGGGAGGATGTCTTCAGTGCTTCAGTAAGCCCTGCAGAGCCCATTTCAGCACTTCATGGCACAGTCCGAGGGCTCAAGACTCAGCTCTCCCTTGCCCAGGCCATGTCTCTGCTCTGAAGCAAAGCCTTTGCACCCCCGGGCTCGGGGACACTTGGTACCAGGTTGCCTCATGGCCAGGCAGAGCTGGGCTGGTGCCACAGCTGGGGGGCTTCAGCCCAGATGTGCAGCAGTGCCCTCAGCCAGGGGCCCACGCAGAGGCAGCTGCAGCCCGTCCTGTTGCAGACAGAGCTGTGACCCTGAGGGAACCAAGTGCCAAGGCAGGTGGCAGAGCTCAGCACAGCTGCTCGGCAAGGACAGCAGCCTCCAACAGCCCAGGCATCCACCACGCGGTTTAGACCGGTGAGGCAATTCCAGGGCACCCGAAGGAGCGTTCCCTCCTTCTGCACAGGCCACAGCCTGCCAGTGTGGGACCTGGGGCCTGCACTCTGCTGCTCTCCTGCCTCACTCCCCTGGGAGATGAGACTCCACCATTGCTTTGCTCCTAGTACCAAGGTGGACACGAATGATGCAGGGTTTCAGATCCAGGGGAGCATCACAGCTGCTGGCCCATCTGGCAGCTGTGCTAGAACGCTGATGCAAAGAACCTGCAGACACCTAAACGTGCATTGTCACTGCGCTGCCCTGTGGCTGTCAGCGGGCGGTTACTTGACCACTGGCTTGCAGGATCCCACCAAGCCTCTGTCTCGCTGCTCCCCTCCTTCTTCACTCACCTCGATGTCTGTAGGGCTGTTCTCTCACATCATTCTCACTCCTCTCCCTTTCTGCTTTGTCCTTTGAGAGACCAGCCTGAGGGGTCTTGCCATACAGGTTAGCCTATGGCAGTAAGGTCTCCCAATCGCCTCCTGATACCTAAGCTCCCAGAAGTCCAAAAGAGACACCTCTCACTTCAGGACAGCCCACCTTCAGGAGCTGGGTGGCTGCAGGCTGCGCTCCAGAAGGGCACAACTCTCCGGTGGCATCGCTGTGTGATCAGGGAGCCCCATGGAGAAGACACCCCAGGAATGCTGCTGGGTACCTGTGCACAGGCAGCTGCAATGTGCCCTCTGTGTCCCTGGCTGCAGGGGGCAGAGCGGAGATCCTTCTCAGGTATGATGAGGCAGCATGAGGAGTTTGCAGATCGGTACTTGGAAACTGGCTGCCTCTGCTCTCAGCAGCGTCCAGTTCCTTCTCTGGGAAGCACTGGGGGTGACAGTCCTGCAGGTCAAGGAGCTGCCAGCACAGGGCAGCTGAAACCAGGGCGGGTGGACAGACTGGCTGTCCTCAGTCCGCACAAAGGGACTGTCTCTTTGCCTCTCAGGGCCCACCTGATGGCACCTGCAGTGCAGCAGGAATGGCAGTGCCAAAACCACTCCTCAGCTGTGGTGGGGCAACCGGAACAAAATACACAGAGAAAAATCCCCTCAACTCCGCTCCATAGTTGGGTGAACACGGGGTGGCAATGCTGTGAAGCCCTTTGATGCCCTGAGTGTATTTAATCCTAGATCACGCCACGTTCCTATTTCGCTACTGCTGTAGGGAAGGACTGACTCCTGCAGAGCCCACAGCAGAGTCTCCTACTCCCTGGAGCACCCTCAGCAAAAACCAACTCATGAGAGATCTACTAAAGGTCTTTGGGAAAGCAGAGAGGCCTTTTCATTGGGGTTCCTCTGAGAAATATGTTAGGTTTTGCTCAGCAAAGTCTTGCCTAACTCTTTTCCCTCTCAGACAATCTCTGTGCCAGGAGGCACCAGATGCCAAGTGGCTACCCCTTAACCCAGTTCCTCCTCCTGGCATTGGCAGACACGCGGGAGCTGCAGGTCTTGCACTTCTGGCTCTCCTGGGCATCTCCCTGGCTGCCCTCATGGCCAACAGCCTCATCGTCACCACTGTACTGTGCGATCACCTCCTCCGCACCCCCATGTGCTTCATCCTCATAACCTCTCCCTCCTCGACCTGGGCTCCATCCCCACCATTCTCCCCAAAGCCACGCTCAGTTTCCTGTACGACCAGAGCCATCTCTTACTGAGGATTTGCTGCCCAGCACTTACTGATTCTCTTTTTCATTTCAGCAGAGTATTTTCTTCTCACTGTGATGGCTTATGACTGCTTATGAGATTTGCCATCTACCTCGCCAACCTGACAGCCTGCAGTTGTGCGTGAGGAGCTCCACAGTGGATGTCATTTCCCTCAGCTTTACAAAACTCTGGCCATGGTCTCCCTCAGTGTTGTTCTGCCCAAGTGAGGCCATGATACTCTGGGTGCGAACAGAAAGAGATGAGTAAAACACCAGCTGGATGGTCAGGCTGAGAGAGCAGTGGGGAAGGGCTCACACCCCACCTGGAGGCCACTGGGACATACTGGGGCAGTGTGGGCAGCACAGGGGACTCTCCTGATTACAGTTTAAGAGCTGTACACATGACCCAGTGGAGGCAACTCTCACAGTGTCTGTCGGTGGCACCAAACTGAGAGGAGCATCCCTGTGCCCTAGGGATGCCACGGAGGGGAACCCTGGCAGGTGGGGTGGCCGCCCTGGCAGGAGCTGCACAGATGCAGGACGGACCAAGGGCAGAGCCTGCACCTCCCTCGCATGGACTAACACCCTGCAGCTGCAGGGCCTGGGACCTGCCTGGCTGGGCAGTGTCTGTGCAGAAAAGGCCCTGCTGGTGCTGGGGGACAGAAGGCAAAACACAATCCCAGCCCGTGACCTGGTAGCAGAGGCAGCCAGCCGTGCCCTGGAGCGTACGAAGAAGTGCCTTGCCAAGAGAGTGAGGGAAGTGATTGTGTCCCCACGCTCATCCCTCGTTAGACCCCCTGTCCATGACCGTGTTCATTTTTGGGCCCTGACTGTGGAGGGAAGGGGGGAGGGAGCGGCTGGGTGGCTGCTGGGCTTTTGGCCAGAGACAAGCCTTGACAGCAAGGAAGATGTGTATAATTCGGAGGGAGTTGAGGAAGGAAGGGAGGCAACAGAAAGTCCCCAGGACTTGGAGGGCCACGGTTTCATATCTTTGGCAAACCCCATTCAGAATATGCTGGGAAGTGATGCTGACATTCCGAACCAACAAGGTCCATGGGCAGGCAAAGCTGTGCCTGTTGTTGTGACCCTAAGGAGACCCACACGCCTCTCTAAGGTGACCTGCACACCTACGGCATAGATCATGCTGGGGCTGAATCTCTTGCCTGGCTTCAATGGCCCCCCGAAGCCATGGACAAAGCTTTGGGTGGAGGCCCCAGGTGAGGCTGGTCAGGGCCAGGAAGGCCTAGGGATGCTCTCAGGGCCCTGCCCCCATGGGATCCCACCTGCCAGTGCCCTCAGCAGGCCAGGTTCTCCTTCCCTCCTGTCCTGGGCTGTGCTCTGCTGCTCTCCTTCCCCACTTACCTGGGCATCAAGGACACCACAATTTCATAATCACTACAATCAAGACTGGCACTGCTATTCACATCCCTGAGCATCTTGTCCTCTTTGTGGAGACCCAGGTGCAGGTGAGCATCAGAGTGGGCAACCTGTTTGGTCTGAGGAACTTGCCCACAAGCCCCTGCACTCTTGGCATCCTTGCTTACCTGTCCTGTGAACACCAAGGAGACTGATTCCCCCAGAATAAACCAGACTATCTCACCCATTGTTTCTCCTGCCATAGTATCTCACAATCCAAACATTTTTTTAATTGGCAATAAATTAATCTTTGCCAAGGCAACACATCTCTGTACATGAAAAGAATCATTAAGAGATTTCTTTGTCTTTATCTTGACCCATGAGCATTGCTGGTTTATTTCCTTCCTTTGTCCTGTTGAGTCAGTGCAGCGAATGAGCAGCTGAATGTTTGTCTCACCATTGGTCAAGGTTAACCCACCACAGGACCACATCAGGACTGCTGAGCCCACAATGGGGCTCCCCAGCACAAGCGAGACCCTGACACATCACAGCAAGTCCTGCAGAGGCCAGAAGGATGGTTAGGACCTGGAGCATATTATGGGCAAAGGGAGGCTGAGAGAGCAAGAGTATTATTTGAGAAATTGTTCTGAATGAAAGACTGGAGCGCTGGACCCAGGCCAGCTGGTGGGATCTCAATCAATATTTGTTAGAACACCATGCCATGAGAACATGATCTTGTTGGAGGTGTCTGACAATGGCCTTCCCTGAGAGACCAATGTGGCAAGAGCTATGGGACTTGTGTGTAACAAGTGTCAGTAGGAAAGTGGCTCCCTTTATATTTAGAAATGGTGATGGAGTTGTGTATCACTGGGCAACGGAGGAGGACAGAGGTGGCCATGCAGCAGTGGTCCCTAATGAGGGCTGGGGTATATGACCAGGCTTGGAAATGAGCAGTGTTTGGGAATTTGTGGGGAAAATTTCCCTTCTGCAGCTTTCTGAGGGTGTGCAGGGAACACGGCACAGATCTGGCCCCTCAGTCCCGCTCCTTTGGTGCCTTGCTTGCTTCACCATGACCCCTGGGTCTGCACCAGGACACCCTGCTGTGTGCCCCCACCCTGCACACCCACACAGCTGAGCTCTCACTGGTGTTTCCCTCTCCCTGGCCCTTCCCAGCCCAGCCCCCCCCCCAGCTCTGCCCACCTCCCCTGCCCTCTCCCCAGCCCAGGCAGACACAGCAGCCCACGCGGGGCTGGCCCCATGCAAGTGCCCACCCAAAGGGGGCTGCAGAGCTCTGGGCACTCACCCCATGGCCATAGACCATCACAAGGGCACAGCAGATGCTGGTGGGCAGAGAGGGGTCTCCTCCTGCCAGTCAGCCCCAGGGCTGGCACCAGCCATGGCATGAGGACACAGAGGCCATTGCCTCTCTCTGTCTGCTGCTCCTCTCTCACAGGGACCCTGCTTGCCCACTCCTGGCAGCCCCTCGGGGCCAGTCCCTGTCCCCAGCACCAGGCTGCTGGCCTGGGGGCTCCCCAGGCACCTCCTGCTGCACCAGGGACACAGCAGCCTGCCCCAGCTGGGGCATCCACAGAGACACCTGCTCTTGCCCAGGGATGTGGTCTCAGGCATGGCCCTGAGCAGGCGGTGCTGCTGTGCAGGGCAGCGGTGCCTGAAAGCCCAGGGAGATGGTCCCAGGCACATCCCTCTTGGTCACCCACCATTCCCATGGGCACTGGGCCCCCACACGCCAAGGCTCAACACAGGCCCATGCCCTAACGCCTTGCCCCATGCCCTCCTCCCCTGAGCCATGGGGAACCCAAGCCCAGCAGCATGGTCTTCTGGGGGCAATTCCTGCAGCCTGTTCCTGAGCTCAGCTTTGGAAGAAGAGACCAACCTCCAGATATAGGCATTGAAAAAACCCACCCTTTTATTACTGAGATGTGACACAGGAGTATATATGTACCATCCTCCCTGGCGCATGTACAAAGGCCTCTGGGTCAGGGAGGCTGGGTTCGTGCTTTTGGGGAAGTGGAGTGAGGAAATACATTGAAGTAAAACCATGATTGTCATAGATGGAATGTTAAACACACATGATGTCCTATACGTGACTTGAAAATACCTTGTAAAGAGCCACAGTCAGTTCATTGCCGCTGAGAGACACCTGACTGCATCAGCTTCTTCAGTGCGTCCTTCAGCTCCTGGTTCCTCATGCTGTAGATGAGGGGGTTCAGTGCTGGAGGCACCACCGAGTACAGGACTGAGACCGCCAAGTCCAGAGATTTGGAGGAGACGGAGGGGGGCTTCAGGTGGGCAAACATGGCAGTGCTGAGAAAGAGGGAGACCACGGCCAGGTGAGGGAGGCACGTGGAAAAGGCTTTGTGCCGTCCCTGCTCAGAGGGGATCCTCAGCACAGCCCTGAAGATCTGAACGTAGGACAGCATGATGGAAACAAAACAGCCAAATGCTATGAAGGCACTAACCACAATAAGCCCCACTTCCCTGAGGTAGGTGTGTGAGCAGGAGAGCTTGAGGATCTGTGGGATTTCACAGAAGACCTGTCCCAGGGCATTGCCTTGGCAGAGTGGCAGTGAAAAAGTATTGGCCGTGTGCAGCGCAGCATAGAGAACATCACTACCCCAGACAACAGCTGCCATGTGGACACAAGCTCTGCTGCCCAGCAGGGTCCCGTAGTGCAGGGGCTGGCAGATGGCCACGGAGCGGTCATAGGCCATGACGGTGAGGAGAGAACACTCTGCTGAAAGGAAAAAGACAATCAGGAAGAGCTGTGCAGCACATCCTGCATAGGAGATGGCCCTGGTTTCCCAGAGGGAATTGGCCATGGCTTTGGGGACAATGGTAGAAATGGAGCCCAGGTCAAGAAGGGACAGGTTGAGGAGGAAGAAGTACATGGGGGTGTGGAGATGTTTGTCACACACTACGGTGGTGATGATGAGTCCGTTGCCCAGGATGGCAGCCAGGTAGATGCCCAGGAAGAGCCAGAAGTGCAAGAGCTGCAGCTCCCATGTGTCTGCCAATGCCAGGAGGAGGAACTGGGTGATGGAGCTGCTGTTAGACATCTTCTGTTTCTGAACACAGGGACCTGTTGAAGGACAAAAGGCAGGGACAATTTAGGAGAGACTTCTTTGAGCCAAGTGAAAGCCGTTTCTCCTAGATGCGCCCCCGCTGCCCCATGTCCCCCCCCTCTGCCGTTCCTAGGAGAGCTCCCTTCCGAGCCGTGGCTGGAGCTGTGCTGAGTGCTGGCTGAGTGTGCTGTGAGGAGCAGGGGCTGTGCCCGCTGGCTGCCCAGCAGTGAGCCCTGCTCTGCAGCAGGGGCTTCATGGGAACCCTGGGGGCAGGGGCCAGTCCTGGCCTTGCACTGGCTCAGCCCAAACTGCTCCCAGCGCAGAAGGGCCTGTCAGCATCGGCTCTGCCCGTGCTGAGCAACGGCCATGGCCAGAGTCAGGTCAGGAGGGCTTTGTGCTGTGCTCAGGGAGAGCAGAGTGAGTGCTGAGAGGCAAGGGCACTGTCTGTGCCTGAGGGCAGAGGCAGGGACTCTGGTGAGTCCCTCCAGCTCCTTCTCAGCTGCCCCGCACTTGCAGCTTTCTGTGATAGAGTCCAATTACACTGACATGTGTCCTGGTTTAACCCTGGCTGGAAATTATGTACCACAGGGATGCTCACTTACTCCCCCCTCACCCATAGGTATGAGGAGAGGAATCAGAAAGGAATGTAAATCTTGAAGTTTGAGACGAGAAAAAAATCATAAATGCAGTAGAATAAAAATGAAATTACAATAACAATAATGAGAATGACAGTTATAATGAGAGGGAGGTAGTCGGGGGTAATAAAATCCAACAAGAAAGGAAGGAAAGGAAGGAAAGGAAGGAAAGGAAGGAAAGGGAAGGGAAAGGAAAGGAAAGGAAAGGAAAGGAAAGGAAAGGAAAGGAAAGGAAAGGAAAGGAAAGGAAAGGAAAGGAAAGGAAAGGAAAGGAAAGGAAAGGAAAGGAAAGGAAAGGAAAGGAAAGGAAAGGAAAGGAAAGGAAAGGAAAGGAAAGGAAAGGAAAGGAAAGGAAAGGAAAGGAAAGGAAAGGAAAGGAAAGGAAAGGAAACGAAAGGAAACGAAAGGAAACGAAAGGAAAGGAAACGAAAGGAAACGAAAGGAAACGAAAGGAAACGAAAGGAAAAGGAAGGAAGGAGGGAAGAATGGAAGAAAGAAACAAAGAAGGAAAGAAGGAAAGAAACAAGGAGGAAGGAAAGAAGCAAAGAGAGAAAGAGAGAAAGAAATGAAGAAAGAAAGAAAGGAAGAAAGGAAGAAAGGAAGAAAAAAAGAAAGGAAGAAAGGAAGACAGTGATACACAATACAGCTGCTCATCACCCACTGACTGATGCCCAGCCAGTCCCCAGCATCGACTGGCAGACCCCAGCAAACCCCACCAAGTTTATATACTGAGCATGAACATGTTGCATCACCTATAAACAACCAAAAATATCAGTGCATTTTCAAAATTGTTCTCAAAAGTCCTTCCCACTTAGATGAAAATTAACTCTATCCCAGCCACAACCAGGACACTTTGTTACCCTAAAAAGCAAGCAGACACTGCTGAAGAGCAGAGGGATCCACTACAGAGCACAGAATGGCTCGCCCTTTCTCGAAGTCTCAGCACCCCCCTTTCTAGCCAGGGACACCCATGGTCACAGTGTGCCCTGGAAGCAGCATGCAGCTTGGGTGGACACCCCAAGCAGGTGACCGAGGGTCCTGATTACGGTAATTGTTAAAGGAGAGCCAGCTCCTTCCCCAGCATCACACACTGCATTGCCCACAGCTTCACAGATTAGAGGAAACATGGGACACCTCCTTGCTGTGCTCACATCGGCACAGGAGGACTCACAGGGTCTGTGCCTGAGCCTGCAGCTGAAACTCCCATTCCAACCGAGCCGGTCAGTTATCCCAAAATCATCTGAGCAAAGCCAGGAGAGAGACAGATGGGCACACTGGAATGCCTTTCCCTTCTCAAGCCCTGCACAGCACCTCCCAGACCAGAGCAATGCAGGACAGCCACGCTCAACGCCTGCAGCTGTCCCTGCCAGCAGCTCTTTCTCTGGCCCCACGGCTCTTCCCTGCCAGCGCTCACAGAGCCCAGCTCAGCCCCTGTGTGCCCAGCTCTGCCCTGCAGCCGCTCTCTGCCTGCAGGCCTGAAAGAACAGCTCCCCCAGAGCCTGAGGGAAAAGGAGAGCTGATGCTGCTTTGATCTGGATGCTGCTGCAGAGGGAAGGCACTTGCTGACCTTCTTCATAAACATCACTGTGATGCTCTGAGAGTCTCTGCCCCTGCTCTGACCTACACAGTTCAGATTCCATTCCTACCAAGATGAGCAAGATAAAAATGGAAGCAGAGATTCAGGCAAGAAGAGACTCCAGCAGAAAACCCCTGCCGTGAATGTGCTCATGAGAAGTCGCCTTGGAAATGAGGTGGGCATGAGCAGAAGCTGCGAGCAGCCCTGACCAATGCAGCACCCACGCAACAGCACGAGAACATTGCCCTGACAGGGTTCGCTCCTTCCACCTACAGATTCTCCCCGCAGCCTCACGGGAGCCCCCCGGCAGGCTGAGGGCTGCCCCTGGCAGGCGGCAGAGCCCCTGCCCCAGCACACAGCCCCCTGGGCTGCAGGGACCCTGCTGGCAAGGACAGCCCTGGGCACCCCTGCCTGCACAGCCACCTTCACAGCCCTGCAGCCGGCCCTGGCACAAGGCAGCCCACATGCCCTGGCCCTCCCACGCTGCAGCAGGGAAGCCCTGCTCTGCAGCACACTGGCCTCCTCCACAGCACAAGGCTCCCACACGGTCCCACAGGCTGGGGGGGCCCCAGCTGCTGCAGACCCGGCTAGGAACTGCAGAGGCATTGCCCTGCAGCCACACACTTACCGGCTCCAGGGCTCTGCAGATTTCTCCAGCAGGGAGCTCTCAGCAGCCTCCCACCAAGGGCTGCTTTTGAGCTCTCCCTGCCTCCCTCCTCTGCCCCTCTGGGCTCCCTCCAGCTGTCCCTGGGGCTGCAGGGGAACCTGCTGGGCAGCAGGATGAGGCAATCCCTCATGGGCCTTGCCTCACCTGGGGGGACACACTTATTTCCAGCTGTGGCAATTCTCTTACTAGAAAAAGTTTTGTGCAGGAGTATCAACTTTTGTTAACGCATTACTAGAGAGGACACCAGGAAGACTGCAGCAAAGGATCTAAATACTCCTTAAGAAACCTGTATCTGTGTCTGCTTCTGGTGGTTTTACAGTCAGGAGTTGGTTTTACAGACAGGAGGTTTTACAGAGAGGATGTCCCCAGAGCTTCAGTAAGCCGTGCAGAGCCCATTTCAGCACTTCATTGCACAGTCCGAGGGCTCAAGACTCAGCTCTCCTTTGCCCAGGCCATGTCTCTGCTCTGAAGCAAAGCCTTTGCACCCCCGGGCTCGGGGACACTTGGTACCAGGTTGCCTGGGAACCAGACGGACAGACCACCTCCCCTCACTGGGCACTCACCCACAGGCAATCCTCTTGCCTCACAGACCTCACTCTGTTCCACCGGAGGGCAGCAAAAATGCTCTGCTTTTCTGACATCTGAAAATACTCAACAGGAGAGATGGGGGGGAGCTGTGAAAAAAACTAAAGCTCTCTTACAATGCCTTCACCCTTCCCGTTCCTTAGCACTGGCGCTGCAGACGCTGACCAGCCCTTCCGCGTTGGCACTGGTTTCAGAGGACAAAGTTAAACACCAGGACTGGTCCCTGCCCCCACCCACTGCTGCAGAGTGGGGCTGGCTGGTCAAGAGCCCGTGGGCAGATGCCCTGCTCTTCATCACCCACACGGCCAGCACCAAGCAGGGCTGCAGCCACACAGCTGCAGGAAGGTCTCCGAGAAAAGAGAGGGATGTCTGTGTGTGACGGGGGGATGGTCTGTGGGAAATGGCTTTGATTTTGCTTGCAGAAGTCTCCCATAAATTATCGCTGTCTTTTTCTCCTGTGACAGCACCATATGCCCAGAGGCAGCAGATGTCCAACAGCAGCTCCATCACCCAGTTCCTCCTCCTGGCATTGGCAGACACGCGGGAGCTGCAGCTCTTGCACTTCTGGCTCTCCCTGGGCATCTACCTGGCCTCCCTCATGGCCAACGGACTCATCATCACTGCTGTAGTATGTGACCACCACCTGCACACCCCCATGTACTTCTTCCTCCTCAACCTCTCCCTCCTCGACCTGGGCTCCATCTCCACCACTCTCCCCAAAGCCATGGCCAACTCCCTCTGGGACACCAGGGACATCTCCTACTCAGGATGTGCTGCACAGCTCTTCCTGATTGTCTTTTTCCTTTCAGCAGAGTGTTCTCTCCTCACCGTCATGCCCTATGACCGCTCCGTGGCCATCTGCCAGCCCCTGCACTACGGGACCCTGCTGGGCAGCAGAGCTTGTGTCCACATGGCAGCAGCTGCCTGGGCCAGTGGGTTTCTCTGTGCTGCGCTGCACACGGCCAATACACTGTCACTGCCGCTCTGCCACGGCAATGCCCTGGGACAGGTCTTCTGTGAAATCCCACAGATCCTCAAGCTCTCCTGCTCACACACCTACCTCAGGGAAGTGGGGCTGCTTCTGTGTGGTGCTTGTGTAGCTTTTGTTTGTTTGTTTTCATTGTTCTGTCCTACGTTCAGATCTTCAGGGCTGTGCTGAGGATACCCTCTGAGCAGGGACGGCACAAAGCCTTTTCCACGTGCCTCCCTCACCTGGCCATGGTCTCCCTTTCTCAGCACTGCCATGTTTGCCCACCTGAAGCCCCCCTCCATCTCCTCCCCATCCCTGGACCTGGTGGCGTCAGTTCTGTACTCAGTGGTGCCTCCAGCAGTGAACCCCCTCATCTACAGCATGAGGAACCAGGAGCTGAAGGACGCACTGAAGAAGCTGATGCAGTCAGGTGTCTCTCAGCAGCACTGAACTGCCCGAATCTCCTCACAAGGCATTTCCTGGTCATCTCTGGAACATCCTGTGCATTTAGCGCTTTTAATGTCACAACTGTGTTTCTCCTGGAATGTTTGCATGCACTCCACTTCCTCAAAGGAATGAACCCAGCCTGCCTGACCCAGAGGCTTTTGTATGTTTGCATCCAGGATGGTGCAGCTGGACTCCTGTGTCACACCTCTGTAATTTAAGGGGCTTGTGTAGTGGAGACATCTATCAACTTCCGAGGAGAGTAAAGCACCAGTGTAGAGCTCAGCTGTGTGAGTGTGCAAAGTTGGGGCAAATAACAGGGTGGAGGCACACGGCAGGGTGTCCTGGTGCAATTCCTTGGGTCACGGTGAAGGAAGCAAGGCAGTAATCGGGTGGGACACAGGGCTCTGCTCGGTGCCATGTTCCCTGGATACCCAGGGGAAGCTGCCCCAGGTGCCCCAAGATGTCCTAAGCATCAGTCGTTTCCTTTGCTTGTTGTACACCCCAGTCGCTACGAGGAACATTTGCTGCATGGTCAGCTCTGTCATCCTTAGTGGCTCAGTGATACCCAACTCCATTGCAACTCTAAATGTAAATGGAGCCACTTTCCTACTGTCACTGGTTACACACAAGTCCCATAGCTCTTGCCACAGTTGGCCACTCAGCCAAGGCTGTGGTCAGACACCTCCAGCCAGATCATGTCCTCACGGCTTTGCTTTGAGAAATAGTGAAGTAAACCACTGACTGAGTTCCCACCAACTGACCTGGGTCCAGCGCTCCAGTCTTTCACTCTAGATGTTATCTCAAATAAACCCCAGTTTCTCAGCCTCTCCTTGTCCATAACATGATCCAGGTCCCAACCATCCTTCTGGCTTCTGCAGGACTTGCTCCGGTCTGTCAGGGTCTTTGTTGTGCGGGGGAGCCCCACTGTGGGCTCAGCAGTCCTGATGTGGTCCTGTGGAGGGTTAAACACAGCCAGCACCCAGCCAGCCCCACAGCTGCTCATCCGCTCCCCTGACTCAACAGGAAAAAAGCAGAAATTATACCAGCAATGTTCATGGGTCATGGCCAAAATGTGTCGTATTAAAATTCAATTTAATTTATTGCCAATTAAAAAATACATGGACTGTGAGAAACCAGGACTGAAACATAAAGACCATTCCCCTGACAGTTTCTCCAAGGGCCAAATTACTCCATTGTTCCCAATTCATCTACACACCAACACCCTGAGAGGTGCAAGGGTGCTGCGATGGAGAGACAGGAAACTGCTTGATGCAAGCAAATGTTGATTTATTGTATACAATCATGAGTTTATATATGTTACCAGAGGCCGCGTGCTTTAAACAGATTGGTTCCTTAAGCTAAGCATTACATACCAGGCAATCCCTGTTTGGTTAACTACAAACAAAGGACACTTTAAGTAAGTTTTTACACTCATCAATTAACAACAAAGTGTTACTTCTCCTTGGCTCCATCTGTTCCTCATCTCCTTACCTTTTCTCGGCCAGACTCATCCTGTTGGTTGTTATCTATTCACCCTCCTTATCCTCCCAGGGTTTGTGGCCTACAAGCTGGAGCACGTTCCTTTCAGCTAACTGGTTGTTACTTATGGTCCTGATTTCCAGGCCCCCTCCTACATAGGGGCGATAGTGAAGAGGGGGTGATGGCACAGAACATCTCTGTTGCTCCTTGCTCCTCAAACATTTCCTCTGCTCCAGCTTGCTTTCTCTCTATGGACCCCACCATCTTTGTGGTCAAAGGTATATGTGTTACATTTCTTTCTGTCTTTACTTTACTCTTTGATGATACCAGAATGACAGAGAATCGAGTTTGGAAGAGACCTCTGGAGATCATCCAGTGCAATCCTCAGATGAGGCAAGCTCAGCTTGAGCAGGTTGTTCAAGACCTTGTCTAGGTGCGTTTGGAATATCTCCGGGGATGGACATTCCACAGCTGCTCCTGGCAATCATTTCCAGTGATTGATCACCCTCAGAGTCCAAAATCATTTCCTTGGGTTCAGACGGAGTTTTATCTACATTAATGTGACCCTCACAAGGCTTTTCTTCTGCAAATGGAACTGTCTATGTCTCTCACGCTTTCTTCCTTTGACAGATGCCCCAGTCACTTCACCAGCTTGGTGGCCCTTTGTAGAACTTGCTTTAGTAGGTCAACAACTCCCTTGCTCTGGGAAGCCCAGCCCTGGACACGGCCCTCCAGATGTGGCCTCAGCAGTGCTGAGAGGAGGGGAAGGGTCACCTGCCCCATCGGCCAGCGATGCTTTTCCTAATGCAGCCCAGGGGGCCGTTGGCCTTTGCCATGAGGGTGCATCGATGGCTCCTGCTCAGCTGCTTGTCCTCTGGCACCCAAAGGTCCTTCTCTGCAGAGCTGCTCTCTGGCCATAGGATCAGAGGAAAACTCACAGGGCAGGACAAAGACAGTACAATAGGAGAAGAAAAAGGTTCTGTCCATGCTGGCACCTCTTTCCACTCTGGGGGTTGGACTCTTCCTTGCTTTCCCACCCAGCCCTCACACCCGCATTTCTGTGCCATCACTGATGTCTCTCCCCTCATCCCTGCTTGTTCCTTGAAGCACAAAGCCATGGGCTGACCCAGGCTCCCTCTGGGTGACCTCTGGCATCAGAGGGCAACCCTCAGACAGACACAGCTTTTTCCTCATACCCAATCTGAACCTTCTAAGTTGCATTTTGTGGTGTTTTTTCTTTTCTTCTCACTACCTCTGAAGGCTGAAGGTGAAGAAGGAGGACAGCGCTCTTGCTTCAGTTCATTGCTTCCTGTGCTCCTGCCTTGTACCACAGTGAGTACTTGGAAACCTTGCCATAGGCAACGCAAGGCTCTTACATCCTCCCACAAAAGCCCTCCATCCTCCAGGGTGGACCAGCCCAGCTCCCTCAGCCTGATCTACCAGGGCCCGTGCTCCAGCCTTGACCTTCTCTGTGATTCTTTACTGAAATGGCTCCAGCGTGCCAGTGTCTCTCTGCTATTGCGGAGCACCAAAGCTAGACAAGTACTCTAGATGTGGTGAAACAAGTGGGAAGCAGAGGGGGGGAATGACTTGCCGTGGCTGTGCTCCTGGTCATACAGCCCAGGAGGCTGTTGGTCACCTTTCCTGGTGGCTCCTAGTTTGCCTAATGCAAACCAAGGGCCCAGCCAGGCAGTCCCTGCCCTGTGTCATCGCAGGGCCTCGGTCCACTTTAGGGGCAGGACTTTCAATTTGTCCTTCTTGGGTATCACGAGATTCACAGGTGCTTCCAGTCAAGAGGAAGTTCCTCCAGTCTCTATGACCTTCCAGTGGGGATGGAGAATGGCCTCACTGGGACATCGGCCTGCTCACACAGCTCCCTGGGATGCCACCCCTCCACCTCCCTGGAGTGGGAAGCATTGAATTTGGTCAAATGACTCCTGACACGATCCCCATCCACACTTGGCTGGTTCCCTCCAGAGTCCTGCCTTCAGGCACAAAGCTTTGGGACACGATGCTGGGGAAGACTAAGGCAAAGACGACCTGGAGGATGTTCAGATTTATCTAGACCTGCTCTTACTAAGCTCAGCAGTGGCCACACAGGGGCGTAGTTTATTTCTTAAACTGTTCTGCAAGTAGAGACAGATCCTCTTGATGCCCTTGAACATCTTGCAAGACCCCATACGAAGCAGGCTTTGGCTTCCCTGAAGACATCCCTATTTCTAAATTCCTCTTTGAGCCCTTGCATCCACCTCCAGGATGCTTCCTTTTCTCTCTGGAGATTCTTGAGGAATTCCTTCTTTAGCCAAGGATCTCTCTTGGCATGTCTGCTTGATTTCCTGCTCCTCGGTATGGACAGTTCTGCTTGGAAAATGCTTTCCTGAATGACCAGCCATACACAGCTCTGCTGTCCTTGAGTGCTGCTGCCCATGGGACTACCGCTACAAGTCCCCTGAAGAGGCTGAAGTCTTCTCCCCCTATTTCATGAGCACTACAGCCAGGGCTGACACTGGTTTTCACACCCCTCAGCAGCACTGCCTGTTTGGCAAGGACCAGATTCAGGTGAGCGTCACCTTTGCTGGCCTGACACCTGTGCAAAGAATTTGTCTCAAGAGACCCCCGACACCAGCTGGACAGGGTGTATCCTGCTGTGCTCCCCTTCCAGAAGGCGTCAGGGTCATGAAGTCCCCAATAAGAGCTGGGATCATGGACCTGCAGACTTCCTTGGCTTGCTTAGATAAGCCTTTCTCCACTGCCGTACCCTGAGTGCGGGTGCTGTGTCTCCCACCAGGACGGCACACTAACCGGCCTCTCGCTGACACTCTCCTGCAAGGGCTCACCCAACCTGCTGCACACCCCGTAGAGGAGATCCGCACGTGCAACAAGTGCCTGCACACGGAGGGCATCCCCTCCTCAGCTTCCTGGCCTGTCCCTCGTGAAAAGCCCACACCTTCCCCGCCGCACCACTGTGGCCTGTCCCACCACCCGTCATGATTTATTTCATCAATATCATGATTTACTCCATCAATATCCAGCACGATGACAGCATGTGGAAGTCCAGCTCCTCCTGCCTGAGCCCCAGTCCCAAGCCATCGGTGCGCTTTTGGGCTGCAGCACCTCAGCCGTAGCGCTGGGGCCAAGCTCAGGCTTCTCTCGGGCAAAGCTGGTACCAAGCGCCCCCGACCCAGCGTGTGCCCGTGCTGTGCTGGAGACCAGAGACCCGCTGGAGTGGGTGGCGGTGGCAATCTAAGCGCACCAGCAGAGGAAGCCCTGCCCTCTGCAAGGCCAGAAAAGCAGTGCTGGGCTCTGCAGCCCTGGCAGAGGAAGGCTTGGCTAGCTGCAGTGCTGCTGAGGCCCCTGAAGGCCTGTGGGGGAGGGGAGGCTGACCTCCAGGAGGACATGGTGCTGCTGAAAATGTGCTTCAGTTTGCATATGCTGTGATCCAGGAACACTGTGAGAACCATGCACTGGTTCTTTGATGGTATCTTCACGGGGCTGAGCAAGGGATTGTTGGAATAAGTACCAGTGGAGTGTGGGAGTAGCCAGGTGGTTGGAACCCCCACTGTGATGGGCTTCCTGTTCATGGACCAGCTGGATGAACTTGGGTCAGACCGTGATGCACTGCAGGGCTGGCATTCAGTTGCTGGTTGACAGAAACCAAATCTACCTGAGGTGCCACCTGGGCTTCCTCAAAGGAACCATATTCCTGACAATAAAGATTTGGATGCCCACGTTTTTATGTTGCAGAAGGAAGCCGAGCTACAGCAGATACCAGAAGCAGTTAGAAATGCTGCAATACCTCTTGTATGGGCTTCAGGAACACCAGGGCAACCCCAAGCAGGGGAACCAGTAATCATCCAGCGGAAGCCAAATGGCAGAGCAGCAAGTCAAAAGCTGTACCCAGGTAAACTACAAGTCAGGAAAGGGTTGGAGTCCTTAACTGAACAAATCACAGATTTTGGGTTACTAAGAGAATGCCAATCAGAACATAACACTCCAGTATTACCTGTCAGGAAGCCAAATTCAGAAGAATATAAACTGGTGCAAGATTCACGAGCTATAAATGCAACTGTGCAAGATGTCCATGAGGCAGTAGCACACCCGTATGCCCTCCTGACCACCCTGAAGGAGAATGAGGAATGGTTTACTGTATGAGATGTGAAGATGCGTTCTTCTGCCTTGTGCTGGCTGCTGCCAGTCACCAATCGGTTGGTTTCAAATGGGAAAGCCCTGAAACTGGTCGAGAAACCCAGCTGTGCAGGGCTGTATGACTGCAAGGAGTTAAAAATAGCCCTACAGTCTTTGGAAGTCAATTAGCCAGGGAGTTGGAAAGCTGGCAAAAGAGGTAGGAAAATGTCGCCTTGCTGCAATAGGTAGGTGACATACTGCTAGCAACCAGCAGTAAAGAAGATTCTATAACAAGGACCTGCTAAACTTTGGGGGCTAGCAGGGTACAAAGTACCCTGGGAAAAGGCAGAGACCACCCCAGAAGAAGCAACCAGTTGGGGATTTACAATTTGCCTGGGCCAGAAGAGTCTTGGAGCTGGAGGAAAAGGGCCATTTGTCAAATCCCAGAAGCCAAATGAAAACAAGAGCTCAGAGCATCCCTGGGAATGGCCGGGTGGTGTCACTTACGGATAATGAATTTGGGACTCATTGCCAAACTTCTATATGAAGGTGTTGGAGGAAAGGGAAACCTCCTCGTCTGGACTCAGGAGTGCAGAGATGCATTTACGGAATGGAAACGGACTGGAATGAGTGCTCCAGCTCTAGGCCTCCCAAATCTAGAAAACCCATTGGAACTCTTTGTGCATGAAAGGTGACACGTTGCCTTAGGAGTGTTGGCCCAGAGCCTGGAACCATGGAGCAGAGCCGTGGGGAGCTTTTCCAAACAGCTGGACAGTGTCAGTAAAGGACGGCCAACCTGTCCGCGCACGGTGGCAGCTACAGTATTACCGATGCAAGAGGCCCAGGAACTGACACCTGGGCAAAAATGACATGATCTCGGTGGAAAAGAAGAAGTAACTCATGATTGTTTAAAGACAATGGCAGAGGTATATTCTAGCCGAGTGGAATTAAAAGGCACGCCAAGAGAAAATGGAGACTGGGACTTATTTGTAGGTGGTAGTAGTTTTGTGCGAAATGGGACCCAAAGAGCAGGACGTGTGGTGGTAACTATCAGAGAGAGAAGAGAAGCCAAAGCCCTCTCATCTGACACGTGGGCCCAAGAGGCAGAACTCACAGCCTCACTAAGGGCACTGGGATTATTATCAACAGACAAGGCTTTTTTAATGTATGGACATATTTGAAATTTGCCTTTGGAACAGACCATGCCGATGGGGCTGTTGGAAAGAAAGAAAGAAAGAGGACTCTGAACCTCTCAAGGATCCCCAGTCAAATTATGAGGCAAAGACCCCACAATCATTTCAGGTGACCAGCTGACCCAGGGTGCTGGCAATTATGCATTGTAAAGTGCAGCACCTTGGAGATAGCTCGGTGCATATAGGACAGCAAGTGGCAGATCAAGCAAGGAAAGAAGCAGCTGAAAGTCAAATATTGCTAGTCCTGCCAGAGAAACGGCAGAAATTAGGACCTAAGAGCCCACAGGATCCACCAGAAAACAATTAATTGGCTAATATACTGAAGCAACCCCAAATCATGGATGGCGGGTGACTCCTTCGCATCAACTAACATTTACAGAGGAAATTATGTGTGAATTGGTTAAAAGGAAGCACCAAGAAACTCCCTGGGGAATTGAGAAGATGGTAGTTGTTGACGCAGTAGGCTCAGGCACAACTTATATGACCAATGTGATCAAGTTAGTGCCACGTTATTAATAGACTCACACCAATTTATACTCTACAGCTAAAAATGCACACACTACGCACGCTTTGTTATGTAAAAGGTGATCGGTTAAAACTACTCGTTCACACGCTCCCACCTCCCAAGTTGTTGGTCCCAGGGCGGTGCCAACACGCTGCTCCCCCCTTGTGCAGGCATCCTGTTTTTATCATCTTTCTGTCCAGCTCCCTTATCTCTCTGTGAATACACAGTTTCTTTGTCTCCCTTGGCCTTGCACATGTCCTTCACAACACCTGCAGCTTGTTAGAGCTGCGGCCTGTTATTACAACCAAGTTATTCGGTCTGGGTTGCTCATAATATGCCCGTTTTCTTCCAGCCACTCCAGAAATCCCCCTTTTTGTTTTTGAGCAATCCAGACCCCATTCTGGACATCTGTTTAATTAACCCATTCATTATGCGTTGCAAACATTGAAACAAACAAGGAAGTAACAATATCAAAATCAAGAACACTATTACCACTACCAATGCTCCTTTAACTACAATCTGCAACCATCCCCTTAGCCCGAGGCTATTGAGCCGGTCAGAAAAAGGATCATGTCCTTCAGTAACATGCTTCATATTCTCGTGCAGTGTTGCTAATTGCTGAGTTACGCTTTTTGAGTGATCAGACAAATTGGAACAACACATCCCTTTCAAAATCTTCACAGCCATGTCCGTGTGCTAACAATAAAAAATCTATGGCAGCTCGATTCTTCAAAGTAGTATGTCTAACACCCTCTACATCAGTAAGTAGCTCACTTACCATTCATGAAGTCAAATTAAATTGTTTCTGACCCCAGCATGCTAATCTACGTATATTTTTTGCATTCATGGCTGCCATTCCTCCTGGAAGAAAAATAGATGTGGCTATAGCAGTGCTACTGATGGCAGCTGTACATTGTCGTTACATGTATCATCAAAAGTTCAAATAGGTCTCCCATGATCCCTACTGACATTGAATAAATCTTTCACGTGAGGAGCAAACAACGTTAACCGTCCAAGGTAACAAGGCACACCAACAGGTCGCATGGGAATACGGGGCCATGCTCTGTCTCCCCAAACCAGAAACACTCCTGGAGGAAGTTTAAAACCCCCTGTGGTGCTTACATGTAACCTTCCGGCTCTCAAGTCACTCCAAAGGGAATGCCCTGTGACATTTAGATAACGTACATACCGGCCCTGCTCCCCTTGCCTTGTAAACCAACTATGCCGCGGTTTATCAAACCAGATCACTCCTGTACCATTCACTGGTTGGAGCTGCGGTGACATGCTTTTACAACCTGGCATTGCGGTTGCAGTAACATTATCATATTGGACAGGCACAATGCTAGCCAGTAAGTCTAACTCCTGTAAAGGTAACTGATGTAATTGATTTAAATTTTCAATGACCGCTTTCTGCCAAGCTGCGCCACGCATAGAGGGCCAAACATATCTGCTGTTCGGGCTTAAACAAGAACCGCTTTCTCTGTTAGCCAGGTTTACGCTCCGTGGATTCCAATACCCATCAAAGTCGGTTTCATTCTCCTGCAAAGGCATACCAATCACACAGGTTCAAAAAGGGTTATCTGCTTGTTGCAAGCTCAGACAAAAATCTGTTACCCCAGCTGAATTTGCCCATGTTAGCCAAATATTCGTTCTGGGTAAAACGTCAAAAATCCCCTCACTACCTGGTGGAAAACAAATCAACATAGCTGTGCTCTACGTCTGAGGTGTTGCCATCATTTTACCTCCTTTTCCCAGCCGCTCCAATGCACCTGCAAGCTTCGAGGAACGTTTATTCTAATTCTACAAATCCTGTCAACTATCTTATTATTCTGATTAAGACACTGCAAAGCTAAGCGTCTTAAAAGCCGGAAACTAATTTCTGCTAAAAACCCTTCACCCAAGGTCCTTAATGTAGCTTAAAACCTCAAGAAAACTACTGTTATTCTCAAAGTATTCACGCTTGTCTTTCCATATTAACAGCACATTACCAATATGCTAACACACCTAGGAAGTCAGACAACTCGCTCGCTTCAGAACAAAACACAACCCGATCATTACATGAGTGACATTTAAGCACACTATCTCGATCACATGCACGTGCGACTCTCCAAGTCTTCTTGTCACACCACGTGCAATGTATGAAAACCCAAGGCTGACAGTTCAGACCACGCTCTCTACAAGCTGTGTCGTTTTTCTTGACCTGTTCTGAGCTGGGCAGCTGCGTTCACATGGGGTCAAGACCAAGTTCAGTCGATGCTGGTGTCGTTGAAGTGCCTCAGGACATAGGGCTACCATTGATATTGACCCATGCCCTGTAAAACATAAGAAATCAAACCTGATCCTCTACTTCAGCCGGATCCTCTA